>NC_090892.1:8251781-8296781 GCF_036669925.1 Montipora capricornis
AATTAAATTCCATGACTTTCCAGGCCTGGAAACTAAAATACTTCAATTCCATGACTTTCCAGGTTTTCCATGACCTGTGCGAACCCTGTTATCCGGATATTCGGCTTTTCTCCTATCAAAAATCGCCATTAGTTTGTGATGGATTTTATTTGATTTGTTTTACAGTCTTCAAATTAGTGGGACACTGTCTTGTGCTCGACAATGTACTCCTGGAGACTTAAATAAAGCCAGTCGGATTTACGTGTCCTGGTGCGCCTTCGGTAAACAGGTCTTCCAAGATCTGGAAACGGACTGCATGATTTCCCGGGGTAAAATGCATATTTTGCAAGTATCATATAATACCGGCGAATGACGATCATCGCTGGGGTTGAGATCAAAACACCAACTTGTCAAATCAAAGTGGCAGCTTCAGTAGGCCACGTTCAAGGTTTATTTACAAACTGGATGAATTAACAGTCGATTTAAGATATCTTCCATTGCTAGTTATATGGCCGGTTAGGCAGAACGCACTTTCGGTAAGGGAAGCACGCTAAATATCGCGCTCAACGTTTGCCTCGCGGATTACAGTGTTTACAAGTCTGAATTGAGTAATGAGTGGCATGGGTTACATATGACGTGATCGCTATGGTACTTCGTGAATCACACTGAAGAACTGAAAAGTATAAACACAACAGGAAAACCAGCTTCCTAAATTACGGCTTCTACACAGTACATTACCAACACATCTGATGTGAAGGTAGCAAGCGGACGAATTTAAGTAGGCTTATTTTCTTAGGCTTTGCCCACGACATAAAAACAACCTACTACGTGACAATTCCCGTCTTTATAGTTTAAGATGGAAACTATTTTGGCCAAATGAAACATGCCTGCCATCCAAATTGCACAGCACAGTACAGTAAAGGGCTTATTTCGCCGATCACAGAGTACCGTCAGTCCTCTATTAAGCCCCCCCGCCCCCCCCATTTCTGGGGAAGAAAGTTATTGAGCCCCCCCCCCTCCCCCAATCGCGTTTAAGCACCCCTACCCTCCCCCTTTATTCTTCATAACCAAACAATAAATGATACACTGTATTAATTAATCCGGACAGTAATACTTCGTGTGGACTGATCCGGTAGGTTTTATTCACGTGACGTACTGGAAGTTTTGATTTTGGTTCCCGCAAGTGAATAAAAATGTTGCAAAGAACTTGTACAATGCGTATAATATCACTCAAATCTCCATATTAGACAGTCATTGCCCTGGTCCAAAGCCGTAACTCTGGTCTGTTTCTTTCTCCTTTTCTTGCTACCGGTAATGACTTTCAATAAATTAAATCCCCCCCCCACCCCCCTCACCACAACCGTGATAGAAATCAATAAGGCCCGCACCTGGTGGGCTTAATAGAGGATTTACGCTACTAACTTGTTAAACCTCCCAAAATTTCGAGGAACGACGACGTAGGATTAAAAAAAGAGAAAAAAAGTGAGGCAAGTACAATAATTGTAAAAAGCGAAAAGAGAAAAATCTTCCACTGGCAAGGTAATTTATCTACAAAAGAAAGTCTGCTACAAGACAGCACTGTGCAAAAAACCGCTCTTGTATCTTTCATCAATTACAAAATCCTTCCATTCCTGATGGTTTTTAGCGTATAAATAACAACCGTCTCTTTGAAAAAACGGATAAAATATCTAAAAAGAAGTTCTACGTTGAAACTCCTGTTCTGGCAACTACACGTATTCACAAAACGTTTCTTTGAAAAACTAAGGATTTCTAACCTGAGCTCACATTCCAAGACTCTGCATAAATAAATAAAATAACAAAATTTCTGGTACGCATGGTTTGGGGAAAACTACGCTTACAACGCTTTGAAATAAATATTTTAAATTCGATTCGAGTTTCTAAAAGTACCGATTACTTACAGCCGGTAAATATATACATTTTTTTACAATGTGCGATTGATATTTTCCAAACGTTATTAAAAACACGACACTGATTTAAGTCCCAAATCTGGGCCTTTTACGAATTGAATTTCTATCTGAAATTGTGTATAATACATCTTATGCAATGTTATTTTGTCATTTCGTCTTAAGTACTGTGGAATAAATACCACTTTTAGCAGAAACTCACGAATCATTAGATCCTTTTTGTTCATAACCCAAACTGTTAAGAATGTGTTAAACTCGGGGTTTTCTAACAAAAACATTAAAAACATTCAATACGGGAATGAAGTGGGTTTCTTCGGAAACTCAGTCAAAGAAGTTATTCGGTGTTACGCAACTCACTATCTATCTCCTACTAAAAGCCTGACTCAGAGTTTCCATTAATACAAGGAAAAAACAGGAACTGTTTTTTCAGCTTGGCTTGTTTTTCTTGTGTAATTTAAATTCGACAAACCAAGGAATCGTAAAAACTGCATTTATCTAAGTGACTAGCCTAGGTTATATTGCTTGGCAACCAACTGCTTGTCCGGCGGAGCCTATGTCCTCGTTTCCTATTTCTTTCTTCAAATATTTCAGCTACGTTCGGCAACAGTTTGGCTTCATTTTATTTTTGCTGTCCACTCCTTCCGTGAGTGTTAATCCATTGCTCTCCTCAACTTCGGTATCTTCAATCCTTCTGAGCAATCTGTAGGAGAGATTTTGAACGAATGTTGTTATTCTTTTGATCCTCAGCGTTGTATGCTCTTGTTGTTTAGAATTCAAAACGTGTGCGACAGCAGAATGAACACTCTCCATGAGAGATTCTGGGGAGATGGTTATTTTTTTGGATGGTGTTTCGGGAATACTCCGGAGGTACTCCCGGGGATACCCCGACTGCTCTTTCGCAGGAGTCGAACCTACGACCTTCCGATAACTAGTTCGGACGCTTTATCACTGAGCTGTAGGAGACTCGTCAGTGGTGACTCGAGGATACTCGGAAAAAATCCGAGTGCTCCTTTACAGGAGTCGAACCTACGACCTTCCGATTACTAGTTCGGACGCTTTATCACTGAGCTGTAGGAGACTCCTCCGTGGTGACTCGAGGATACTCGGAAAAAATCCGAGTGCTCCTTTACAGGAGTCGACCTTCCGATTACTAGACCAGGTACTCTACCACTAAGCAATTGGGAGCAAGTCCAAAAAAACCAAGTTCAATCTCGTCCCCAGAGTCCGCTTTTCTTTTAGTCAGCACCGAGAACACGGACTCTGACCACTTCCAATTTATGCGCAGTCGTAGTGAACGTCCATTTTTGCAACAGTTGACAACCACTGTTGTTTCAAATTTCTGAGCATGCGTAGACGAGCTGTAAGTCCGTGATTTGCGGACTTCCTTCCATGGAAGTGGCCAGAGTCCGCGTTCTCGGTGCTGACCAAAAGAAAAGCAGACACTCTGGGGACTCTATTGTTGTTGGTGTCTCTAGGTTGGTTGAAAACTTCTTTTAGCAATCACGACGGCAACGGCAACGACAACGTCATAACAACATGCATGTTTGCGCTGTTGCAATCACTTTGCGACTACTGTAAGATGTTTAATGCGACAAAGGTGTGGCAGTTCCTCAAGAATGAAACTGGTATGAACGGCGCTTCATTTAGGGGAAGAAAATGAAATTTTTCCCTCAAGTGCTGACGTTCAACGTAAAACCTCAAATTTGGTCATTTCAGATCGTTGTTTTTACCGACGATGGCAAAGAAATGGACAAAACATAAAAAAAGTACGTGCAGAGCGTGCAATGCTATTGTTTTTGTTCACTAAATATGCAAATTTGTGACGTTCTCGTTGCCGCCGCTGTCGTTGTTGCTAAAACTCCCTAATACCACCTGGGGAAATACCCCGGCAGGTACAAAACACAGGTCATAGGCCATTGTTTTACCAATACAGAAAGTATCCTAAACATTCGTAAAAGCTAACGATAGGCCTAATTAGGCCTAAACAAACGTTTTTAGGATTACGGTTAGCTTTTATAAATGTTTAGGATACTTTCTGTATTGGTAAAACAATGACCTGTGACCTGTGTTTTGTACCTGCCGGGGATTACCCCATGTTTCAGGGCTCGCAGAATGCAGAAATGCGGTGAAACCAATCGCCTCCCACCAATATGGACAGGATTTAAATCATGGCCCCAGTCGCTTAAAAACCGGACAACTTAATCCGCTGCAGACATCACCACGTTAAACTTCGGCCAAAATTTTCGTACGCGCGTTTACGTAAATATGCTTGGAATGTGCCAATTCACAATCGTTGCAGTAATTGAAACTGTCGGATAGTGACATATCCACCGAAGAAAGTTATCTGGTCTTTGAACAGCTGGGTCCTGCTTGTTTTTATGAGTGCCTTGACTTTGCGCTGGTGCTGGAACCTGCTGCGAGGGGTTTTTGTCGTGCTCTCCCCTTTTCCTCCTTTCGCCAAAAATGAGCATGTAGGTCTCCACCTGTGAGGACCACGCGGGAGAACCCACTGAGGTACAAATTCGTGTCCCTGCAGCTTCAAGTGTTACGTTCTAAAAACAGCCTTGACGTTATAAGTGAATGGAGTATTTTTTGGTCTTCACTTGTCCGGGAAGTTATTCCCCGGATAACTTCGGTTTTCCTGTCTCTCAAAAAACAAAGTGAGCTGCCGCCCAAAATAAATTAACATTTCGTAAAAGAAATTTCATCAGTTTTATTACCTCCCCAGCTCGATGCAGGCTTCCGTAATGTTCTTGTTTTCTTTAGAGCTTGTTTCTATAAAAAGAGCGCCATACTCCTGCAAATAAAACAACAGCCGTTACATTTTATTTTACAATCATGATATGCGATAACATAAGCACCATGATCCATGCAGCAAGAACCATCGCGCTTCTTTGCTTCGTTAAGCTTTTCTTTTAGCCACTTTATATGAAAAGAAGGTTATCTAAAAACCAGCCGTTACATTTTTTCTCACAATAAGCGACTACTTTTGCGCCATCTCTGCAGCAACGGGCTACTTGAATTAGTGTACGCTCTACAATGCCTACCCTTGCTAATTTTTCTCCACTCTCCTGCGCAATGACGGTCTTGCCTTCGTCGATATGCGATTGGCGTAAATCGGTCTTGTTACCGCAAAGCATTATGGGAATGGGCTTTAGCGTGCTCTCCTGTAAAGAAAAGAACTTTCAGCGTCAATGCTAAAGGAAGAGTGACTGGACAAAAATCTTGACAAAGACTAAAAGCCAATTTGATTACCTCGATTGCTTCTACCCAGTCTCGCACATCAAGGAATGAAGTTTCACAAGTAACGTCATACAGAAGTAAGACACCATCGGCTTTGCGGAAGTAAGACTTGGCGATGCTGCGGAACCTGAAAAAAAAAGCGAGCATCAAAAGTTATTTCCGACTTCCCTGGGCTTCGAAATTAGCTTAAAAATCTCGCATATTGTGCTAAGCCAATCAGAGCATCACAGGGATGAAACTCGGTTAACCGAGATCATTTTCCGTGAGAAAAGGGTATATGCCGAGCCAAAAGAATCTAATCGAAAACGTCGGAGCCTCGTCTTTAAAATAAAATGAACTGATAAATACCTCTCTTGCCCAGCAGTGTCCCACAACTGAAGCGCGATAGTTTTACCGTCAACACAAATGGTTTTCATCTGGAAGTCCACACCTAAAATACGAATAAAAACGAATGATAATTAAAACGGAGTCAAATACTAAATACCTCTTTATCAACCACGTTTAAGGCCGGTAATAACAGCATGATCCTCTCGTTTCTTTCTAATCAAATTCAGGGACCAAGTGGGAAGCACGAATGAACTGGAAAAAAAGCAGCATAATTCATAGCAAGCTCCGAGAGACCACGATTAGTAAGATATCCATTATCTCTTCATCTCTGAGTCAAGCATCAAAAACAGGCTTTTAAAAGAAGCGGGCCGTGCTTTAAAAAACGGCTCGCTAAATCTGCTAATTCCAGCGCCTGAATTTTCCGAAAGAGCAATAAACAGGCTCTAAAATAATCAAGCACTGTAGCAGTACTCAGGACGTTTGCCACAAGAACCCAGTAGCATCGCCTTAGCTCCTACGCGTCTCGGCTCCTACACAGATCAGTGGCAGAGTATCCGAAATAGTAACCGGAAGGTCGTAGATTCGAGTGACTACTGCAAAGCGGCACCCGGACTCTTTTTCCAAGTTTGGCAGTGTCATAACAGAAAACATTTGTACATACCAAGCGTGGAGTTCAAGGCGTTATGAAATTTGTTCTGGCAGAGTCGCAAAATAAAGCTGGATTTGCCAACTGCAGCATCTCCCGCTAAAACTAATTTGTACATGCGTTCAGGAACACTGGCTTCTGCAGAAGAAACCTGTAAAATAAAATAAATTGCCTGGTTAGTTCGCCTTAAAGTTTCCTTTTTAGGTACATAGCTTCAGCGAAAAAAAAGTAAAATCTGTGATGACCGCCGCGCATAGTCACTGGCATCACAAATGAAAATGTAAAATGAGGCAGCACATTTAGGCGGGAAAAAAACTAGCAGCTAACATGGTGACGTTTTTCCACGAAGTTGGCTATATCACGTCATTGCAGAGAAATATACTGAAATGTAAAACGCACATGGAGGACGTACAAGCTATCCCTTTTCTTATCAAATAAGCACTTTCGGGACGTTTCTTCCTCTTACGATTGCAACCGCTAGGCCTCCTAATTACTAAGTAGTCTCACAACGCCGCGAAAATTCAACGGGTTCACAAACTTCACAAGCATACTGTGGCGGGAAAAAATACCTGGCAGCCGCGATGAACAACAGGGAATTTGGCGGGAATCAAAGGGAGGCCCAAAGACGAAGTGGACCACAGTTGGCGGGAAAACAATTTAGGGCCGTCACTGAGATGGCGACAACGACCCGATTTGGTGGCAAAGCAAGTAAAAGGTGCGAACGATCCCTCGACGCAGTATTAGGCGGCCAGAAAATAGTTTAGAGCCTGTGACAAACATACCAGGAGAGCCAAAAGGCTTCTGTAGCTAAAAACAAGTAAAATGCGTGATGGAAATGAAGCATTATGTGGCAAAACTATGAGGCAATGTGGTGGTAAAATTGTTTGAGGATAGGAAAATTGGTTCTCACATTGAGTGGAGTATTGGTCGATGCCTCGGAAGTGGAGTCAGAGCCGACAGCCGCACCCCGCACTCCTGCGGGAGCTTCTGTGTCGGTGTCTGTTTCTTCTTCGGATTCACTGAGAGCTGATGCCATGGCAACCAACTCCGCCAGCTCCTCGTCTCCCACGTCATCTTCATCGATATCCTCGTCATCCTCTTCAATCACACTTTTGAACTGGAAAAGCAACAAACAAGGAAAAACATTAGTAAATCTAAGGAAACGACATCCTTTTATGCGTCAAAAATACTTAAGACCGTAACTCCTTTTGCAAATTCAAAAATGGACATTTATGAGCTGTTTAATTCAGCACCTCGTGAAATATCTTTGGGAGGAAGGGCCAGAGCACTTGATACGTGGACGTGGTGGAGTATATTTAAATTGAGACCACCCGTTCTCTCAGCTGATGAGGAAATTCTCAGCAAACTCTGATTTGCCTCCAACCCTTAAAATAATTTCCGCACGGCATTTATATGCCAAAAAAGTTAGTTTATTATTGATATTAATTAAGATTATCTAGCATTATTAGTAGTAGTATTAATAATTAGAAGAATGTCATTATTATCATTATTATTAGTATTATTATTCAAATTATTAGTATCACAATTATTAATAATATCATGAATTTAATTAGTTCACCTGAGCTTCAAGTTCTGCGCTCAGCTGAGCATCAGGTTTGCCACTTTCTGATTCAGGGAGAGAGTCAGTCTGTTGGTGGAATTCACGAGGTTTATGTATGTTAAATTTTATGATCAATGTGACTAAATTATAAGAGAAAACGCACTGAAACTGCGGGTACTCTGGACTCGACTGGGTAAGTGAGTGTATTATTATTATTTTAGGATATGATTTCACTGCATATTTTTCCTAGTGATGATTTCAAATGATTAAATTTTTATTTATTTATTAAATTTAGCGTTCATATATAAGTTTTAGCTTGTTTGCTATGCTTTATTTCTGCGGATAGCTGTCTTAGATCACTTCAAGCGATAATTTAAAAGGGGGTTGTTTTTTAAACCAGATTTGTTATGTTTAAAGAAGCTCTGTGCACATTTAAAAATTTAGCTTCTTTAACTTTTAAAATGTTTACCTTGACACGATTGCGTTTGATTACCAATGAATTAGTTCTCCTTAGCCCTGAAGTCAACGTATGATTAACAGGTATCAATCTGTTTTCCTCGTCTCTAAGTAACCTTTCCATAACAGCCTCTTCGTTAGGACTTGACTGCTGGTCGTTTTGAGCATACGCAGGTTGTCTAATTAAACGATTCAAGAATTCAGGTCTCACTGTTTCTATTTCAGTCTTCAAATTCATGGGAGAATGCGAACTCGAGAGAAATTTCGTTCTATTGTCGTCTCTAATTTCCGCAACTTTCTCCTGACTTGATCTAAGCGCGTCGAGTTTTTCCGAAAGCTGCCAAAACCCGACACCTTTGCCAAAGTTGGGTCCCTGGTCGCTTTGCAAGCGCGACGTTGGTAGCGATCTAGTCCTTTGGCCAATAAAATCACCGCTCCTTCTCACTTGCTCCATGCTGTTCCATTTGCCTGCGCGCGCGATACTTGGCCACGTTGATCGGTCGCCTTTGCTTCTTGTCTTGTTAAATAACTGTTCAAGACTTTTGTGTCTACAAGGCTTTCTTAAATTACTATTCCGATCGAACGGTGATTGCGCGGGTTGTGATTGTCTAGTTGAGTTTGTTTCAACATCTGCTTGCTCCGCTGCTGGTTGTGGGGGGTCTGGCTCGTGCTCAGTGTCACTTTCCCACATGACATCATTAGCGCGCTCCGGGAGGGTCACGTGACGTTTATTTGCAGTGGCCGACAGTTTGGAGAGTTTAGGAGCAGCTTCAAAATGGCGTGTATTTATCTGAATGGTTAATTCAAGAATTAGTTTTATAATGGACTTAATTTTAAGAACTTTGGAATTTCAAGGTTTTATGGTTGGACTGCATTTTAGTTGACTGTAATGGTGAAGTACTCACAAAAAATTCAACCTTAACCACCTAAATTACTAATTTATAGTTTAGTTAAATTTTATTTTCTAAGCGATTAAAGTTAGCTAAAGAGAAAACTGAGTCAGAAATTCAGAGAAAACGAAACAATAGTTTGGGTTTAAGCAAATCATTTTAACTTTATAACCTAGTCAGGAAAACAACGTGCTCAATTCATAGAAAAGAAATATCCAGTAAGTTTATTCTTGGAAGAGGGCAGCACTTCCTCCTGAAATCCTGTAAGATAATCTTGTCTTGCGGACTTGAAAAGCGGTCCTTTACGAAGGGCGAAAAATGTTCTTTTTAACATTCGTTACTATTTATTTACTTCTTAAGATTTGTTATGGAAGATTAGAATTCAGTTCTTATGAAGTTAGATTAACCTATGCGTTGAATTTATAGAGAGCAAATTCACTTTAAATATATACCTTGGAGCACGGTATCCCAACTTCTGAAAATAGTTTATGATCACCTTCTTTTACAGAAAAGAACAAAGGTAGGTTACGAAGTAGGAGTTCTGGTCGTTTTTATTTACTTTTTCAAGGTGTTTTTCACCAGATCAAAATGATGTTTTGGCAAGCACGTGTATAGATAAGAAATTTGAATGTTTTTTGCGGTCTAAGTGAAAGTGATCGCCGCAGTTAATAGGGACCTTAAGAGAGGATTACGACGACGGCTACAAGAACGTTGTCAAAAACTATTATTTCGCGTTACTGTAATAATTTTGCGATTACTACACGTCGCTCGGCTTGGAAAGTGTGACTACACATTCCAAGAATAAAATTGACGAGAACGGTGTGGATATTTAGAGAGAAAGAAAATTGAAAATTCATCTTCAGGCCGGGTGCTCTCGTCGTCCACATGACCTCAAATTTGATCATTTCACGTCGTTGTCAAGACGAGAACCGGCAAAGAAATGTATCACACAGTAAACCGCACGTGCAGGGCGTGCAGAACTATTGTTTTTGCTAATTACAACCTATTGTTTTGTGGCGTTCACGTAGCCGTCTTCGTCGTCCTTGCTTAAGGTCCCTAATCGGCAAGAAGCTGGAGCTGTTTCAAAAAAAGCTTCAAATAAAAAAAAAAAACCAGGCTTGAGCGCCACTTTTTCAACCAACCAGAAGTGAAACCAAAACCAATCGTCGCTCGCGCGTGCACATTTTCCCGCGCTTTGTGTCCACTACTTGTAATTACTTCGAGTTTTGATTGGTTTACTGGATTGTCTCCGTCCTTCTTGATTGGCTAAAGTAATTACTTTGGTTTTGGTTTTACGACACTCACTTGAAAACCGCTCTATGAATGAAAACTAATTTTCATAAGAAAAACTTCGCACTTAGCCTCGCTTTGAAGAGGAGGCAGACATGATCTCGGAAATGGCCTTTTACGATTGCCTTGGCTTGTGCAGAGAATATGCGATATTCCCAAGAACATCGATTTCGGATGTCCTTCATTGGATTATGGACCGGAGGACTAAGAATTGGAGCCCTCCTTCATCACAATTTCACAAATACAAGCAATACAGCGGCGTGTAGAATTACCGTCATCGTGGTTACATCTGATTCCGGATCGTAACCAGAAAGCTCATCAGCTTCCGCGCCATCGCCAACATCATCCTCAGACTTCGGGCCTTGAAAACTAACAAATTACAACAAGGTCATTTTCATGATAAAGCAATTTCAGAATTGTTTTTTTTTTCTGAGCTTCAGGAGTCGTCATCATCGAAAACGAATCAATTTCTTCATTAATTTACGGAGGGAAATCACCATCTGCCTCACTATAACTACGAGAATGCAATATTCAGACAAGTTAGTCCTAGCAGTAAAGAGGGACAGTCACTTGTCACATGAAGCTAATGTAATCGCTTAGCTCTCACTACTCTCCTGTGGCTCAGTGGTAGAGCATCCGAACTGCTTATAGTAGGTTCGATTCCTGCAAAAGACCACTCGGATATTTTCCGAGTATCCTCGAGTCACCAACGACAAAAAAGAAAAAGGAAATTCTTCATTCTTGGTGATTGGTATAAAAATCTCGCGCCAACTTCTCAGCCAACAGCGATATTTCTTGTTTACAAACATTGACGTCACATTTCTTTTGACATTCAAATTTGACAACCACGGAACAAAAAAAGTCATTGTTTCAACGGCCAATTAGGTTCTGGTGGGCATATTAATAACAATAGGTGACGTCACGAGAAACATCGCTATAAGAAGCAAATGTAAAAGCAAACCAATTATTGTGACCCACTCGCGTGTGTTTTCCCGCGCTTTGCGCCGACTGTGTGAATTTGACTGGCTAATTTAATTTTCTGCCTCAGTTACGACTAGGGTTTTCAGCACCGAGGACGTTACATACTTTCTAGATAGATCGGATGAGAAATTTAAACACAACAAACGCCTACAGAAAAAGTCACGTCTTTTATAATTTTGCATTGAGATTGGTAATGAATTGAAAGTTCATCAAACTTACTGATTTGGAGTAATGCTTCGACTTGATATGGAGCCATAATCACTATGGACACTGGGATTCCTCTGGCACTTTTCACCATTTTTTTTGGACTACAAAAGCAAATAAATAACATAAGTTTTAAATTTCAAAAAAAAAAACAAAAACACTGTTCAGTGACCTTTTTAGTGTGAAAATATTGTCTACAGCAAATAGAAATGTGAAAACGTTTCACCTTAGCCTTTAAGGACAGCGACCGTCTTCCAGTCAAAGCCTGCAATAAATTGAAAATTTTAAATAACCAACTTAGTTGGCGGGAGTTAATCACGCGTGAGATTGTCCGAGTTGTAATTTTAGACCTGGCCGTCAATTACGCTGGCTAGTTTTAAACATAGGGAGCCCACACAAACAGTGTGTCTGTTTGTATGTTCGAAATATAAAGAAATGTATGGGAAATATTGAAGAGTCCTAATATAGTAAACTTACATCGAGAAATGTCTATGATTTGGTGGGTTTTCCGTTGACTGTTAATACACGTCTCCTTCTAAGGACGTGTAGTAACAGTCAACGAAAAACCCACCAAATCGCTCAAATTCACCATTTTCAGCCGCAGAAATGACAATACACAACAACTGAGGTTATTTTGAGCTTTAACATAGTCATTTCTCGATGTAAGTTTACTATATTAGAACTCTTCAGTATTTCCCATACATTTCTTTATATTTCGAACATACAAACAGACACACTGTTTGTGTGGGCTCCCTATGGTTTTATATAATAATTAACATACTTATGTTTCGCGTGACGGTGAAAATTATCTAGGCAATATAGCTGGTTTGCACGTTACGTCATAGCCTCTATGTTGGATGACACAAACCATGGATCGTTCACTATCTTGTTATTCTCGTCTCTTGAGGTTGATTGCAAAGCACCCGTTTGTGCTATTTCTACATGCTACAGCACAGGACGGAGAACACATACTCTTCATGATTATCTCTCTCAAATGAAATAAAATCCATAAATAGTTTTATCATGGCTGAAAAGGAAAGAAAAAGTCCGTTTTTGGGGCGTCATGTAACTCTCCCTTTTTCACGTGAAGAATGTTGCATAGCGAACACCAATTAACGGGCTAATGTGAGACAGAAGACTTGGCATGTCACCTTAGAGGCTGTGAAGACAAGACAGAGGAAGCACAAGAACCGAGAACCCTAAAAAGCACTAAGTTGTAACCAGCGTTACTTTCTAGATCCTTCCAAAGGACAAAACGAAGAAACAGGAAGAAACAGAAAAAACAGAGAAAAGGACGAAAATGTAATTGGGAAATGAATAAATATACCTCAAGCGCTGCTCGAAGGTCATCATTGCTTTCACATAATCTCTTGTTCGTCTCTCTGTCAAGTTGAACAAAAACACTCTAAAAGTTGCTATTAAAATTTTTACGTGCCTATGCAATTCGTAGAACTTATGTAAAATATGGTGCGTTTTAATAAAGCAGTTTTCAATTGACTTTTCAATAGAGCAATTGCAATGACTTGCAGTCCTACACTCAGTGCCGGCTTAAAAGTACGAGAAACATTCCCAGCCAATCAGGCACTTGATCGCACATGTTTTCCCGCCATTAGCGGCGGCTGCATGGCCCTGTATATTCATGTTCTGCGATATGCATGATTGGCTCGTTTGATTCTCTGAGAGTGTTGTGATTGGCCAATGTAATAATTCTTGCACTCGATACTTTAAATGAAAACTCGCTTTTCCTTGCTGAGCACATCAATCATCTTCATGGCCTCCGTAAGGAGCAAATATTAACATAAACTTGACTTACTGCAAAATATCCAGTTGTTTTGTGAATGTTTGTCGTTCTGATGATCTCATCGAGTTGTAAGCTTCGTCTTCATCGGCTAACTCGTGATGAAAATTCTGGAAAATATTATTACACAGGAAAAGTTTCGAAAATTGGCTTCGAATCTTTGAGCTGTGAAATACTTTAAAGTATCTGCACTTTTACGGCCAAAAGGTTAATAAGAAAGTTAAGCAAAAACGGTTTGTAATTTCTTTTCATTGCATTTCGTTTTTACTTACTTATTTCATTTAGTTCTTTATTTCTTTGGTTTAGAAGGAAGGAAACAAAGTTTTGAAAATTCTCAAAATAACAAAAACGTTTTAAAGTTAAACACTAAAATTAGGAGTTTTAAACTTGCGGTAAGCCTTAATTTTTTTTCGTGAAATTGAGTTTGTGAATTAAAATTATTTAGAATAATGATTTATCGCCAATATTTTAAGTTTCATACCGTTTGCAATTCCTGTGTGGTATATGTGCTGTCTGTGTCTGATGTCTCACTACCTACAACAAGCAGCGCAGTCTGTTTATGAGGTGTCGCAAGTCCTTTTGTCACATTGCTTGCCTTCAACGTATAATCACCTCGCGTGTTATTATTCGAAGTACAGGTCACAGTTGGTGAAAAAGTCACTGATGGGTTTTTCTTCGCTCTGTTCTGCACCCCACCATCACTAAATCCCCCCTTGTCTCTAGAACCACTCTTGGCGTCCTTCTGCTTGGGAACGGACTCAGAATCAACTTCTCGTACTATTAACCTCGTCTTTCCATGTTCTATATTCTTAATTTTCCGTGTTTTAGTTTCTTTCGCCATTTGAATTTTATCCTGTGCTCCATTTGGCACTTTGATGTTCCTGTCGTTATCAGATTTTCTCTTAGAATAGTTTTTCACTTTCCTCGCATCACGATTCCTCAAATCAGCATCCTTCTTTTTCGACGTAACGTCCGCCTTTTTTATCGCAGAATTCTTCATTAAATTCTTCCCATCCTTTGTTACCTCGCTGCTTTCTTCTTTCTCCTTACCGCTTTTTCCTAGTTTGCCGAAATATTTCCCAAATTTCGCGCTAAATCTCGAGCTGCTTCTAGTCCTTATCAGTTTGTCACTGTCTTTGTCTGATCGTTCAGTGTCGTCAGATGTCATCGGTGTAGTGTCTGTCGCCGTAATACGTCTGTCCTGCTTTAAAATCAAATTTATCTTGTTTTAGATTGTTTAACAGAGTTAGTTTTACTAAAGAGAAAGGTCTTTAGTTTTTTAACATCGTTACAATACTGTGCAAGCCAGGTCTTCCCACTTCCTTTTCCTCTTTGTCGAAGTAAGATGTAAATTTGATCTACAAACAAGAAATGGTTTCCGTTCAACCCCAATAGTTAACCGTCAAGTTTACAAAATCTTCACAGCAGATTCTGATATGAAAGCGCATCATTCAATGGCCCATTTCCGAACATACAAATGAAAATCAGTTGTGCATTTTTACGCATTTGAATGGTTTAGCACCAAGAGCCGCTTTGAAACAGAGGCAAACTGTATTTCAGACACGTGCTACGATGGAGCATGCATGCACTGAAAGCGGAGCACGGAAATTTACTGTTACGAATATTTTCAAACTAATCTCGTTCTCATAACCGACTTGCCTCACTTTTTATGGCGAATGTCTTCACGTTGGAAATATTTAATAAATCAGCACTTGGACTTGACATTTCGGTGATAAAAAATGGCAAGCCTAAAGCGAGCCAATTTTTTGGCCTGACGAACAATACATTGGGAAGACACCATTTGCACAGAATGTGTTGATGTGACTTTTAAATGTTTAGCTTTCATTTAAATTGAGCCTACCATAGTACAATAACCCACAATAACAGGCTCATCTAAGAGGAGCTTGTCGTCAGAAGCAATGGGATCATCAACTTCGCATGTCTGTCTTGCCGGGGGTATCAAATGATGAATCTGACCCACTTCCCGGCCGTTAAGTATGCCTGCATTGTTGTTATAGTCTAGCTCTCCCTCTCCCTGCTGTTCTTGTTGTTCTGCTACTTCTTCCGGTACCTGTAAGTTTCCTAAGCAATGAGTACACATTCTCCAACCCAGTTAAGGACCTCCACAGACGAGGCAAGTTGTTATGACGATAACTTTCTAGTTGTCGATAACAAAAAACTCTCGATGACAAAACATTGCGTGGGTGAATCCAGTTATCGATCACAAATGGCAAAAACTCAAGTTCTCAACGACAAAGTTTGTCATCGATCATTAAAGTAGTTTTTCTTACAGTTAATTTATGTCCAAAAATGCAAGGACAGGTACTTGTAAAAGAGAAGAACACTAAATTTTGGAAAACAGTGCTTCATTGGGGGTGTCAAGACATTTCAAGCCATTTGAAAGACAAATGAAAGTAAAAGACCACAGAGCGAGTGATTTTATTGTTTTGAAGTCACTAGATATGTTGCAGTTCAATTTTGACCTCTGGTTTATTTTTTATTTTTTTGAACCAGTACAGAATTTTTGAACCAGTCCAATTTTTTTAATAACCACCCATTTCGACGTAAGGGTGGGGTAGAACGGAAGAAAGGGACATCACGTTCATTTGAGACCCCCAAAAGTAGCACCCATTCCACATTTTATGCTGCTTTTTTACCAAGAAGGCATACTGTAGCCGTATTAATTTTTTTATGTTATCCGACATTTAATGAAATTAATACATTTTTATCTTCTCATTCTATTTTAGTGCATTGAGATTTTAAATTCACTATTTAGTTAAAATATTTAAGTTTTTTCTTGTTTTAAGTTGTCTGATAATTTTTTTGAGATATTTTATGAACGCATGGTTTCAATTCAACACATAAAATAAACTTCAACATGTATAAGTTTCATCAGTGGAAATGCAAATTAATGATCATAAGTACTCTTATCCTTAAAAACGAAGACGCACTATAAAAAGGGTCGCTTTGGGCTCTGCATTTGTTTCAAATTCAGAACAAAACAGCAACCAAAAGCCCCTAAAAGATATTCGACAAATGAAGGAAAATGCAGATTTTTTACCTCTTCATTGAAACAGATTTTCCTACCAGCCAATCAAAACGTGCGTCTGACAATACATAAGCAATCACGATTCGTGTGATGTCACACCCGTGTTTGACCAATGAGAGTGTGCGTACCATCGTAATTATTTTATAAAATCCAATACATACTTAATTGACCACTCCCCATAGGAGCTTTTCAGGGCCAGTGGGACACAGTCAATGAAACCACAGAACACAACAACAACAATAAGTGTCGAGAATCCCAACTGGCTAGAGGCAAACCAGTTGGCTATTTACATTTACAAGAGCAGCCAAGAAGTTGTCAGACCAGGGACTGCCAGGAACAAATTCAACGAGTGGTCAGAATGAGTCCTGAACCCGGGAACTCAGGAACTCAGGATCTCAAGGCAAGTGTCTTAACAAGCACTAGAAATAGGGATGTTGCATGAAAGATAACAGTCATGTACCTCTCATAACATATTTCGAACATATTGCCACAAGGGGCCTTTTTTATTGCACAAATTCCCACAGAGCTCTGAATGCAACCATGACGGATTGACAAATCATCCGTACGTGCCTTAGGTACCACCTCTTTATAGTGCGTCTTCCTAAAGTTCCAGATGCGACTCCATTTCTCCTTATCGTTTTTTAACTTACCGAGAGCTGGTGAACCTGCATAAGCTCTGTCATCAGCGAGTTTTCATTTACAATGCTCTCATCGTCGACCTCACAGCTCTGTTGAGATGGGAGCAGAGATCCTCTTCGTGAATTTGCAGCACTGAGTGGTGCAGACACTGGAAACATTCTTGATGGTGTTGTTTGCCCTGATCTTCCATCCACACTATCAGCAAGGCTTTCACCAAGCCCTGGAGAGTACCTGCTTCAGTAATAAAAACAAAAAAGGAAAATATTAGGTCCACTAAACTTGTGAATCCCTAAATGCAAATTGGTCAGTTGAGTCAAGAGCCTGTTTTTGCTGGGCTTTATTAAAAACTGCTGTCACTGTGTTTAAAAATACCTATTCACAGGTGATTTGGTATTCCTTGTAAAAGTTGATGTGGGTGAGTAGAGTGTTGATATTGAATGCCTCTTGTTAGGTGATGGGCTTCGCCTGTCTTGAACTCTCCTAGCCTAAAGAAGATACGCATGTTTGTCACACTTTATTATGCAGTGGCGATACCTTCTTTTCCATGATGGTAAAAGACATCAAAACTGTGTAACCTTAAGAAACATACCTCTAAGGCTGAGCGCAAGTCATCATTTGTATCATGAAGTTTTTTGTTTGCTTCGCTGAAAATTTTAAATATGAAAAGATACTAATTCTTATTATTATTATTTCAATTTCAAGTCTACTTGCTCAAATTTGTTACATTTAGCATTGGGAGATCTGCAACAAACAAAGTACACGTAATCTAATTAAGTCTGCTTACTGGAGTAACTGGAGCTGTCTTGTCAAGCTTTCTTGTTCTTGGACACATTCCACAACAGTTCTTTTCTCACTGTAAAGAAAGGAATAGTTTAACTACCCTTAATATACTGTATCTGCCCTTTTGATGAAGTTAAATGCAGTTTAACTGAGTTAACAACTAGGAGCAACTCAGCAGTCAATATTATTGTTGTCAGTGGTTTTGTTATATTTGTGCATGCATTGGGTTCCTCATGCTTTGCATTGTACAGCTTATTCATCCGTGTGGTGGGAACAAGGAGCAATTTGTGTGTAGCGGTTTTTCCCTCCCTTCCCCCTCTACTTTCCACTGTTTATCAGACTGAGTGTGATGGGTGCCTGTCTTCTTGTCTGTCTTGTTGGAGAGAAGAGCAAGGAGGCACGTTGTGATGACTTATTGAATTCAGTGTGGATATAATTAATTACTGGTACTTGCATTTATGGACATAAGATCAGTACCAGTCGCATCCAAAAAATGTGGCTAACTAGAAGCACGGCAAAATTGGATAAGCATCACAGAGCAATAGACCTTTCCATGGTTAATGACACCATCTCCGCTGGGGGGCACACACGGCAAAAGTAACTGCAAATGTATGGGATTTTGGCAGACTTGGAAACGCTGTAACGGCGCTACAAAGAGGCGGATTTCCACAGTGAAAGTGTCTTTTAAAAGACATTTATACTGAGATTATTTTGCTGAAATATTTTTAAAGAACAGATTCAGGCTACAACAACCATAAATGAATTTTTAATATTTCATACAAAGCCTTCTAAAATCATGCTGCACATTGCCCATGACATTAGAAGCCACATGGGAAGATTTATGATTTGAATTTACAGACGTCGTACCTTCCTTAACGGCCTTATTTTCTGTTGAATGAATGACTTCGATAAAACTATTTAAAGTTGTGGCAAAAGTTGGAAATCCATCTTTTTTTTGTGGCGGTTTAACAGTGGTTCAAAGTTGGTCAAAAACCGTGGAAAGGTCCATGAAAAATACCTATTAACAATAATATGGTTCACCAGTGAAAGGGAGAGGTGATCCTTGCACCTACTGTATCTGAATAATTGAAGAAATTTTCTCTAATAGACACTAGAAAACTTCAGGTGGCTTCAACACAATCCCATGATCTGTGCAATGGCAGCCAGTACACTGTTCTTACTACCAACTGAGCTACATTTATAACCACAGCCAGATGGAATAAGCTGGGAGTCGATTTTGCTGAGGGAGGAAAACCGGAGTCCCTGGAGAAAAACCCTCAGAGAAAGATTGAGATTGACTGAAACTGGGTCTGCAGAGGTGGGGAGCACAAGCGTTACCACAGGGCCATCCTTAAATTACTGCTAGTTCTGCCAAGTTTACAGGGCTTGCAAGGCACATCTGTTGTACAGTTGCGCTGTACAACAAAAACACTCGCAAGAAAGTACTAATAACAGCAGGATTTCAAGGTTTTTCTCAAAATTTCCTTCTGCCACTTTTCTTGACTTACACTGCAATCTTCAGTTGAGACAGGATATAGCGATGAGTTGAACCAAATTCCTCTATTTGAGATGTGTCTTATAATCAAGTATTTCAATGAGATTTTCAGTTTGTGAGAAAAATGCCATCAAGTTTGAAAGCTAAAGGTGCATCTTACACATGAAAGCGAGTGCGCCTAATTGTATCTGAAAAACTATGGTACTACATGTATGTGCATCACAGTGAGTCTACTTACGCTTCAAGCTGAGCTTCTTGTTCTTCATAGTCATTCCTCAATTGTGCCAGTTCACTTCTCAGCACAGCAAGATTGGTTTGTGCATCTGTCAACTGGCTTCGTAGAAATCTTATCTCCTAAAGATAAAGGAAATGGATTGAATAAACACACTTGAAATCACTCCAAAATCAATGTATAGTCCAGTTTTGAAACGTTCTGGCAACTCAACTTTTTTTTTGCCCTCACTCTATTCTTGCGTGGCCAGAAAAATCAATTTGCTTCTTGCTCGCTGGAAACGCTTGCTACATAGGCTAGGAATACTCCCGTCAAGAGAATTTCAAGAGGACTATTCAACCACAATGTCTAAATTATGAACAACAATACTATCATCATAATGATTATTATTTATGGGTATTTAATATCTTTTGAAAGATACCTGAACTTTTTCGTCCACCTCTTCTTTAATCTTTTGCTCTTCCGGTTCCTTTCTTTTCAATCTTCCCTCAAGCTGTCAATTGAAAATATTTGAAAATGTTGTCTGTTACATGTATTTGTTCATATGTTCTTGACATAATATTTCCACTGAGATTCTTGCACAGTATAATTTGTTTGGGTCTATTTGCTGGAACACATTATTTCTCAAAGGGGTTATGTCACCCAAAATGACACCCGAAATGCCCAAATAAAGTAAAGTCAAATTTCATGACACCCAAAAAGCCCAAAAAGTAGAATGAAACATTGTCAGTAATAACCACTTAAAGCTGTTGTGATGAACAACATAAAAGAAATACAGCAAAAGTAAAGAGAAGAATGGATAGAAACAAATGGACAAGATTGAAATGAATCAATTGCAGTTCAACGGAGCAGGGATGGCCTAGTGGTTATAGCACTCGCCAGTCCCACTATTAACCCTTTCAGCCCCGATAGTGCCAAATGGCACTTATAGATTTTACTCTGTCTAACGCCAGACGATTTTACTCGTCAATGGGGAACCCCTCGGGGCTTAAAGGGTTAAGCTAACAGCGTGAAAAAACTATGTCCCCGTTTAAATGAGGCCCGGGTTCGATTCCGGACTAGTGGGGCCACATGCGGGTTAAGTTTGTTGTGGTTCTTTACTTTGATCCTTTTCTATTTAATAGGCAACTTCACATCAACATATACACACCTTCTGTACTCTTGCATTTAAATTTTGGATCTCTTTATTTTTATTCTCCAGTTGCCAAACAAGGTCTACATTTGACCTTTCTTGTTTACTCTTCTCCTGGAAAAAAAGCAATTGAAAACAAAACACTGAACCAACGTTGTATAATTATAACAATAATAATATTATTATAATTATTATAATTTTGAGAGGACTAAAATCAAAAATAATAATTATTATTATTAGATCCTCACAGCTTATTGGTAGTACGTAAGCTGCCAAAAGCTCAATAACTTAATGATGCAAGGAAAGTCAAGTGAAGATGGAGAGATATTCACTGGTCTGGGGCTGGTTGCTTGAAGCCTGGTTGGCGCTTACTGTTGGTTAAGAGTTATCATTAAACCTATAGGTTTCAATGGGTGGACCGTGGTATTTAACGCTGATCATCACTTAAACCATGCTTCGAGCAACCAGGGCCAATTTGACTTAGCAGCTGTAATCTTGGCAACAAGTCCATTCACAATGAGTCAGTTCACTCATGTAGTTCGCTCAATGTCTTGTTGTTTCAGCGACACAATTTCACCGTTTGGTTAAGGGTACGTTTTACAATTTGGTTTGGTTAAGTTTGGCTGGGTTTCTGTTTCATTATTAATAGTAAGATTAACTTCTTACATTATCACAGGTTATAGGGATAAGGTTTGATTAGAGCTAAAACCAGAGGTTTGAAGACTTGACAAATTAATCCGTCATTGAAACACCACTGGCCAACAGTAATTGGCATACACAGTTGAACAACACACTAGCATGCAGGAGGTTGTGGATACAATCTCTGGCCTGGCCACCACTAAGGGTCTTAAGATAACTAACAAGAAAAGGCTCTTCTTGTAATTACATCTGTAAATGATTTAGTAAGACTCTCTGGCCTACTCAGATAAGAAGACAAATGATAATAAATCCTAAACGTACCTCCTTCCTTACGCGGGCTTCAAGTCTCTGCATCTGTTGTTCCAACTCATTATCCAGTTGGTCCATGTGTTCGGTGTGCTTTTCACATGTCCTGGACAGCAAAACAGAAATAAAAGATTATTAATGATTACTAATATAATAATTGCTATCATTATCATCATCATCGTCCCTGCTGTCATCATCCTACAGGGCAAATCCACACATTCATTTTCAGCATAATTATACACAAGCATATACATGACAAATTAATTTAAAGTAATTTGGTACCATGGTTGTCTAAAAACAAAGGTGTTTTGAGTGAAAGTCAATTATAATAACTCAACCATTTACTCTAGACTTTTAATCTGCCTTCAGTGATGCTACCACATTTCTTAACTGCTCTTTACTCTTTTAGACTGAACTAAACTTCTATTCAGTAAACAGAAAAATACACTTTGGAGTGCCCTCCATTACTCAGAAAAGTAATTCCTCAATATCCTTATTACCTTTATTATTAAAGCAACTCTAAAATACAAGGGTCGATATGTCATGTTTTATGAGCAGTTTACAAACCTTTTAAGGGCATCTTCCAATCTCTGATTTTCAGATGAATAATGTTTGACATCTCGAATGACACTGAATAGAAAGCCCTCCAGTAATGCCAAAACTTGCGGTGAGTCACCTGAGTTGTGTAAATAGTGGAACAAATCTGATATATACTCTTGGCTGGAACAAAAAGAAAAAAAACAATAATTTTGCAAAGTCGAGACCATCACACAAGCTTGGACAATTTGCCAAAACTCTAGTCAGTGCTAACCACTTTGCTTCATGCATTTAAAAAACTAAGCATTACCGGTAAATGTATTTTATACTTTTTCATAGTACAATTGCAAACGCCATTTCTTATTAGGTCTAAAAAATAATGAAGAGGAGTTGGGTGTTTTAAAAAATAATGGTCAGTCTGTGTCACAGATCTTGGAACACCATCCTAAGATCAATGGAATGAGTGAAGACTTATCCAGGCTTATTGCATAGAAGAGAGTTTTTTTTAATTTTCATGAATGAGAGTTGTCTAATGTTAACTTGGGAGAAATAATTTTATTTTGTCTGCAAATTTTACAAAACAAAATGAAAGCAAGAGGACATGATTTTTTTTTTCACAAGACAAAGGTGAAGAGTACCTGTAAGTAAATAATGTAATGAATAAAAACCCCCATGAATTTGCTTATGCAATTTTGAGAACAGTTACTTCCAAACCATCACTCAAGCCAATAAATCACAAAATGCATACATACGATGTCCTACACTTATTGAATCTTATAAAATTATCACATAATTGACAAACATTATTTCTTGACTTCATAACAATGGCTCAGTGAGACCATTGTTGATATTGTGTGTTTTAAAACTTTTTACCATATCATTGAAATCCAGCAAGAGACTTTTATACCATTTACAGCTTCAAAATGGCTTTAAACCATTTATTAAATGAGGTTAAACGAAGTTTAACCAAGTAAACAACTAGGAGCGACTTCAGCCAGTTGGTCAGTGGTTTTAGTATACTTGCGCATGCGTGTATCGCTTATTTATCAGTGTGGCGGGAAGTAGGAGCATTGTGTGTGGAGCGTTTAGCGGTTTTGTTCCCCCCCACCCTCCCCACCCTCAGCTTTCCACTGTCTATCAGTGTGACGGGTGCCTGTCCTTTTCGGGGGCGTGGGGGCTCATGGCTGGGTTGTCAGGTTTTGCCAGCCATCGGTGCAGTCTCTACCTTGGAGCTGGCTGCCAATAGTGGAAGCTCCAGGATGTTTCGGGCACCCAACCTCCAAAGAGCGACGATGTTGTTTATGAATCTTAATAAAATTGTTAAATAATTGGCAAACATTAGGTGTTCATTTTGGAGAAAATAAGTGCGCATTATACACGGGTAAATACGGTATTTCTTGACTCCATAACAATGGCTGAACTTATTGTAATGACGTCTGTCTTAAATTAGTTTTAACTTCTTACAATAAACATTAAGTTTTATTTTTCACAGTCTTTTTATAATAAAAATGTTTGTAGACCTTAGCAATGAGATGAGTACCATAGGGGAAGAAGGAAGATTAATACATTAATTCCTGGCTCAGCACACCCATCTATCAATCTATTGTTTTAACTCGTGGAAAATTAGCAGTTCGATGAAGACTGAATCATAACCTTCTCTTTATGGATTCCACCGGTAGTTCGTCCTTGTCAATACTGTGCAACTTTGAAATTTGTTGAAATAGTGGAACTGGCAGGTTATTATGGCCTTTTAAAGTGCGAAGCGGGAATAATAACACAGTTTTCCTGCTTGATCATTTGGCTGACGGATCAGGAGTGCTACATATCGGGCTGATCTCCGGTGTAATAATAGCCACAGCTGAGGTCATAAGCCGCTTACTGTAAATATAAATCGCTGTCCCAGTAGTTCCTTGGTTCCCTGGTTATTTTAGTTTTCTGGTTGTTGTAGTTCTCATGGTTCTCGTGGCTCTTGGTCGTGGTTCTCTGGTTCTTGTAGTTCTGGGGCCAGTTGTTTAAAAGCCGATTAACGCTAATCTCAAGTTAAAAATTAACAAAGGAGTTTTATTCTCTACTCCCAAATGCTGTTCAAGGCTGATAATCGGTAGAACTTTACATTTTGAAGAAGTCAATCTTGAAAAACAAAAATAAGCAAAGGAAACTTTCACCAAAACGTTGAAAGCGTGAAACAAAAGTTTACGCTAATCCTGGATTAAGCTAATCGGCTTTCGAACAACCGGGCCCTGGTGGTTCTCTGGTTCTCTGGAATCACAAGAACCGCGAGAACCACAAGAACTACAATAACCAGAGAACTAAAATAACCAGAGAACCACAAGACAGCGATTTATATTTACAGTTTAAGCGACTTATGACGTCAGCTGTGGCTATTACACTGGATATCAGCCACATATTGTTTCTGAAAATTTTTGATGAAGATAATGATATGATTCCCAATATAAAAAGAAAAAAATAGATCTGAAAAGTTTTAATTTTAAACACTGATAACGATACGCCTCTTAATAGTATCCATGAATGTTCGTCTATCGTGATTTAGCCGGTCAAGCTATGAAGAGCTAAAAACAACTTTCATGCATGCCTTCTCTTTAAGGGCTCGTTTCATTGGGCCCTGAATAAACTCTTATTAATAAGACAAAAAAAGAATTGGAATCTCGTAAATAGAAGGTTTGATTGGTTGAGTCTCACTTCGTAAGTACATTAATAATTGAACTAATATGGTACGACGACCCCAATAGTATGCAAATCGCCATATTTGAATCGCAACTAGACAATACTCAATAGGTAAGTTATGAAACACGGATGCGACAGAAAAAAACATGTAAAAATTGATTTACATGAAACGTGATTACCTGGGACGTGTTTATGTTTACCTTTGGATGTCAACTAAGATATCACTGACATCGTACAAGTGACTTTTACACCATTTTCGGCTCTGTAACAAACACAGGGCTCCTCTCGCTCTTTGGTGCATAATTTTCTATAGAACCCAATCCTCTCACTAAGGCATCTCGAACACCCGGCAAAAAATGCAAAGACGCGCGCTTTCGAAAAGCGCTATACATCCGAGCTACAAAACTTTGTTCATGAACAAAACGCTCAATTTCCCACTAACTTCCAAATATACGCTCTGTCTTGGTTGTAATCGATAAATAACAAAGTGGAATCAGTTCATGCCAAACGCATTCCTGCCACGGCATTGTCGATCGTTGAGGCATGAATATTGTCAATATTCGTAAAAATACTTAAGTCTGCGTCACTTCAACATCAAATCGATTTTAGAGCTGTTCATTGAGATACTTTGGCAATCAAAACAAAAGTAAATGGTATCATTTCCGAAACCAGGAAGTAAGGAATTAAATCAAATGATCAAGCAAATTGGTTTAACATTTAACTGATTTTGATTTTTTACGTTGCTGTTAAAGTTCCATAGAATTAGATATTTTGCTTTAATTGTGTAATATTTACCGTACACACAAGGCTAGAAGGTTTTAATGAAAAAGTAGCAAATTATACCCACCCTGATAATAAACCGCGCAGCTCAACTTCTTCGAGGAGCTTTTCAAACTTTCTCGTCTCTTTTATCTCCCCGTTTGCGGTAGGCTCAACATCCATGTGAAACAAACTACACACGCTTTGAAAGCCCTTGGAAAAGTCATCCAGACTTATTTTGTTATCTCCGTCAACATCAAGTTCAGCAAACAATTGGTTTAATTGCTCCTCTGATAAATTCAATTCCGAACAGCAGCAAGCCAGTTCTTTTCTATCAATAAAACCATTTTCGTTCAAATCCCACGCTCGAAAGATGCCTTTGACATCGTCCTCTGTATAACTTTGTTCGAACTCCATTCCAAGTTACTTCATCGTTTACAAGCGAAAAAAATTAGCAGCTAAATAAAGTTTGTGCGAACTGTAACCCAAAGAAATATTGACGCATTGGGAGCAATATTCTCAAGAAAGATACCTATCGTTTTGCATAAGAATACGGAAAGCCACAGGTCACTTGCGGTAAACAATATAACGGTGATTGTATTGTGTAATATTGTTTTGCATCACATGTAGCTTCTTTCAAAGAGCAATAGCCTTCAAGTCTTGTTTCTGTGGCAATGCGGCCTACGCAGTCGAATGTGGGTCGGCCACACAAAGGAATGGTTTTTCAGGAATGTGAAAATTGGCGTAAAAAGTCGTTCTGCATCTACGCCACTTTAAAGGAACCTAAAAAAAACCTTGACAGCTACGACGACGAAAACGTCCTTTCAAACTATTAGTTTGAGCTATCCTAAGTGTTTCACGACGTTTCCACCTCGTTTAGGTTGTAGAATATGAGGGAAGTAAGCTATAAAGATTGGTAGGTACGCATTTGAAGCAAAGAGAGAGAAGGAAAGATTCTCTGTTGCTTGTCCATGTTGTCGAAATCTGAAAATTGGTCATTTTACGTAGTTGTTTTGACGAGGACGGGAGAGAAATGAACAAAAATGCGTGCCGCACGTGCAGCACGATCATTTTTTTCTCTTTTAACCAATAATATTACTGCTTTTTGGCGTTGTCCTTGCCGTCGTCGTTTTTTTTTTTTAGCGGGGAGCTTAAAGCAGCGACAGCGACAACGGCGACAGAAAGGAGAACTTGAGAAATTTGCATATTTTGTGGGCAAAAACAATAGCCTTGCACGTTTTTCATTTTTGTCCATTTCTTTACCGTCGTCTGTAAAACAACAACGTGAAATAGCCAAATTTGAGGTTTTATGAAGAGCGTGAGCACTTGAGCATAAATTTTCATTTTCTCCCCTAAATTAAGCGCCGTTCCGATCAGTGTCATTCTTGAGGAACTACCAAGCCCTTGTCGTATTGAAAAAGGTTGAAATACTAACAAAAGGATTACAGTAACGCGAATTTATATTTTCAGATCACGTTCTCGTTGCAGTCACCGTCGTCCTTGCTTAAGTTCCCTAGCAACGACGACGGCAACGGCAGCGAGAACGTCGTCGTTAAATGCAAATTCTCGTTATTGTAATCGCTTCGCGACTATTCCAAGCAGTTTAACGTGAAAAAGATGTGGCAAATCATCAACGGCGAAACTAGCATGAAAGGCGCTCAATTTAGGGGAGAAAAAACGACAAAATACACCACGTATCTCCGCTTGGATAGGATTTCAACCGCAGCGTATACGCGGTGATTCAAATCAACAAGATCGATTCGCGCTGCAATTGAAAAGTGAATTTAACTGGAAAAACGGTCAAATAGGACTCCACTGCTTCCTGTGTCACATACTCATGGCATGGAAGTAATTTTGTCCAAAAAAAAATGTCCCCCGGCAAAAAGCCTTAATTTAACATCACTTGGTCGGCAAAGCGAACTGAACTCGTAAAAAAAGTGAAAATTTTCCCTTGGTTAACATTTGTAAAAGTGCAAATCATATATTTTCCTTTTTGTTTGGCAACCAGTATCAATTTGAAACTATTAAAATTAAGTATGTAGGCGGACTTACTGACTTTCCGCCCCCTCCCCTCCAATCGAAGCAACTTGGTGTAATGATAACACAATACTTCTTTATCATCATAGTACTTATGTAAAACAAGAGTTAGTGGAATATAAGTACCAACAAAAAAAAAAAAAGATAATGAATACCTTAAAACTATGTAACGACCATTACTCAATATCTTTATAAGCAATACACCGCTAGAATGTGACGTAAACAACACAAGTGGTTTGTTGCACAAGTATGGACTGTTTTTGTATCATTTCCTGACACATTTTGCCGAAAGGGGTCATTTTACCTTTTACCATTTCGTAAATGTTTCATTACCTAGTTACGTATACCAATTCGTGCTGAAATAAAAGAAGCCATTCGTTGCCAAACTGAGTACATCGTTAACTCTTAAAGTACCCATTTTCCCAGAATCTTCTTTGGTCGTTTCAAGATAAGAAGGACGCAACTACTTCAACACGCTGTTAAGAGACTATTACCTAAATTAAACCTGTTTTAATCAGTGACAATTGAACTTGAATGAAATGACGACTGCTTGCACTTCAGCGGATGTGCATGACTTCAGTGGATGTAACTCATGCTCGTAAATTTGCTGAGTCGAATAATTTTTTGATGCATGAATTTATATATGTATGTTAGCACTCTTCCAGTGTCCGGAATTTTCTTCGCCGGTATCTTAGCATCAAGCCAAGAAAATGACAACTACTTTAATAATACGCTATTACTAAGAAGGTTTTGTCCAAATGAATGGCAACTAATCTAACCTGCCGATGAACGGACGGATGCTTTCTTTAGTGGATATGCATGACTTCACTGGGCGTAACTTGCTCGTAAAGTTGTTGAGTCGAAGAATTTTTGATGCATTAATTTTGATTTCATATTACCAGCGTCTTGGCAGTTATGTTATGACCTGTTATGACAATCAGCCTTAAGGAATCCAGCGATGGAGAGTACAGTGTATAAAAAGGCTGATAATGAAAATTAGGTTTCTGAAAATTGACAAACTGAAATTCGAGGCAATTTGTCAGGAAACCGAACAGACACTTGACTGAGAAATAACTATTGTAGGGTAATGTGAAGTGCTGTTTTCTACCCATTTAAACCATGCGAGCGTTTGCCCTACTAATGGAATTGGGCCCACACAAAGGGACAGAGGTGGAAATTTAACCTACGACCTTCGGGTAAGATCACCGCTGCTCTACTGATCGACTGAGCCGCTACATGGCCACGGCAATGAATATGAACAAGTACAAGAAGGGTTACGTTTTTGCAAACGTTGGCAAGCGTTTGCCTTCTGACTTTGTAGCTCAGTCGGTAGAACAGCGGTGATCTAACCCGAAGGTCGTGGGTTCAATTCCCGCCTTGGTCAGAGTTTTTCTCTGTCCTTATGTGGGCCCAATTCCATTAGTAGGGCTAACGCTCACATGATTTACATGGGTAGAAAACAGCACTTCACATTACCCCACTATAGTTAATTCTGTTGAAATATAAAGTGCTACACGGCCAAAAACGTAACCTTTCCTTCCAGTTAAACTTTACCGTTACGAACTCATTTCGCTTCTCTGTATTCGATGTCATGATATGGATACTGGTTTAACTTCTCACTACCGTTATGAGAATTTCGATCCAGATACAACAGGGAGAAATATACACCTGCATGACTCGTAACAAAGAGCCGCTACTAGAGAATGAAAGAGATGAGAGGTCCAACTCGAATGAATTCCTTACCGGTATACGTAACGCTGAACACCCCCTTGTACTAAAACGAATCACTTGAACTTTTGCTTTACAAACAACCAAGGAAATGCCCTTTGATAGTATTTAACACTTTGATCACTTTGGTCTTCTACTTTGAAGCTCTTTGAAGTTAAGTTGCCACGTTTACTGACATCATACTGACATCATCTATTAACTATGCTAAAAAATGATGTTCCATGTTTCCTTGTTTCTGAAGATGTTTTGTTTTTATTCTCCTGTTCCAAGTTCATAAATGTAAAAGAATGAGTCGTCGACACATGTACAACGTCAGTAGAATCTTTTAATTTGTTTTGTGCTCTATTTCGCCGGGTGGCCAAAACCGTTGGTCTTCTTCAGTTAGGTTACATTAATATTTGTACCTAAAGAAGGCTGAGTTGTCCAGCCGAAGTTTAGCATGAAACTATCAGTCAGACATACTCTCTAGGCTCTGTCTTTTGTGCATTCTATATGTTAAATAACGCCGACAAGATTATCCATTTAATCCAACGTATATAAGCAGTTGGATTATCGTTCACGGTTGCTTGATTAAACATGACTGTTTTAATTTCATGGCTCTGGCCCGACTTGCTCCTAGGAAGCATGGCTAGCGCTAACTAGCGTTAAATACCACGGAAGCAGATACGTTTTGATACCTCTTAACCAATTGTTAGCGCCAACAAGGCTTTGAGTAAATCTGTTAATCATATCTAACCCCTGGAAACGATCTTTCAGATTTAATCAGAACTGCGGTTAAAAGTGCCCGCTTTGAATTCGTGTAAAATGCAAACCTCATCAACCATTTTTTGGAAAGGGAGACAACTTCCTTGTGGTCGACGTCAGAAATGTACTCGAAAAGAGTGGGCAGACCACGTCCTCCTTCCGATGAAAGTGTGCTAGAAATTTCTGAATCAAGTTTCAAGTTCCTCTATTTACAAATGAGATATTACCGCGGTCTCTTGATTCTAGACGACTATCCAATTCAGTTTATTTTGAATGACTGGTGTTCTAAATGGACCAAATAAGTGGTTTTACGAACAACCGTTTTCCCACGGCAGAATAAAATAGAGTCAATGGACAGTTCCGCATTCTTACATACATGATTGGAAAACGGAATTTAGAGTTTCCTTCTCTTGCTTTCGTTTTTCCGTGGACATTCTTGGACAGAAGGCTAAGTATAAACGGTCTAAGAAAAAAACCGCTTATTCCAAGTACAGATATGAGAGTTGTGAGCTCCAGACAACATTGAATTTCCACTCTCATGTCTACTTTTTGTTTTTCGCAAGACGGAATTTCACTTGCAGGCACGAGGAAGATTCGAACCTTTAGACAAGCAATCACCGCTAACTTCGGTGGAGTGCTATCAAGCACCTGTTTTTACCGGACTCCATTTAGTTTTGATAATATCTGCGCTTGTTTATGGCTAAGACTGCTTCCAATCACACGACCTGACCAAATGTCACAGACTGACTTGAAGTATACCTATATATTGTAAACAAACTTAAACATGGTGAATTCATAATTTCCTCAGTTGGAGACATCATGGCGCTGATATTTGAGACATTTGTCATAAATTTTCTTAAGTATGCTTTTAGTGAAATGGGATTGGAGCAACTAGCTCTTAGATTTTATGACCGTCGTTTGTTTGGAACCAAATGGGGCACTGTTTATTTTCATTAATGGTGAAGGCTTTTCGCTCAGTGATTTTGCCGGATCTTTTACCCCCGAAAAATCATTATTACTTTTACTATTATTATTATTATTTTGAAGATCACTTTTTAATGAAGATAATACATGTTTCGGATGACACATCATCCTTAGTCAGTTGTACAGTGAGAAATAAAATGAAAATTTGCAATAAATAGTATAACATAGTCAGATATTAACGAGAATAATTAAGGAATAAGGGGAGTAGGGATGGAACAGTGTTGAGATCACTCGCCTCCCACCAATGTGGTACGGGTTCGATTCCGAGATTGGGCGTCACGTGTGCGGGTTGAGTTTGTTGGTTCTTTACTCTGCACCGAGAGGTTTTCTCCGGGCTTTTCTCTGGGTACTCCGGGTTTTCCGTCTCCGCAAAAACCACCCTGGAGTTGAATTGAATTGATTTGATTTCTGCACAGTTTGTCCCCTGCGCTAAGTATACCTCACACTTAAGTGAAGTTTATGGTTAAGATTATAAACGTTAGGAAGATCATTGCATCGCTCCCCTTAGACACCACGAGCAAATTCAGTTGAGGCTAATCAAACTGCTTCCTCGACATTACAACTGGAGCGCTGAGTCATTTTGCAGTCAGTGTTCCGTTCATCGCCGAGAAAATTCAGTACGCCTTTGCGTGGGGCTCTTTGAAGCGATGAAACTGAATTTCGGGAATGCTACACCGTTGGTCATTGGCAAATCTGACGTTGCATTCCCAGCCAATCAAAGGCAAGGACAATGAGTGACATTCTCGATGCGTGTTTCCCCGCGCTTGTTGCATGCATCCATTTGCTTTGCTTTTGATTGGTTTAGTTCACTGTCTGCTCTAGTTTTGAATCTCGGCTTATTTTCGTGCCTAACCTGATATAAGTAAGTTTCGTCTTTGCCAATTAATGCACCCATAAGAGACCTTTTAGTATAGTCAATTCGTCAAACATCGCGCGTTTGAAATCCCGTTAGCTTCAAATTATGGTTGCAGTGCAGCCTCCCAGTTGCGTAACGTGCCAAAATAATTTTGAGTTCCTTGGCAGGGACGAAACGTACGGATGTTAGGCTAGTAGTATGTTACGAAAACATGCATTGAAGTATTATCCTGCGTTAGGTTTGATTTTGAAAACCTTCCTGTTAGGAGAACAAAATCCATGCCACTTTGCTTGTACATGCGACGACGTTCATTGAATGAATGAATAGAATACATGAAATGTTCCTACATGTTTGAACTGCGGAAATTGAAGCGACACTGGTCCAAAAAATTTAAACGAATGAAGGGTTTTGTTTCTAACGGTGCTGCCTCGGTGGGGCCCGAGTGAAACACCAGCGATAATTTGTTCTGCTCTGAGATTTTCTTTCCCGTTATTTTTGTTGGGCAGTAATTTACAAAGCCTTAAAACTAATGCCGTCATACGTTTTTCGATGAACAGTGGTCGACGAATGCTTTTACAAGCCAATAAAGAAAAAGAAAATTTCAAAGATTCTTCAAGACGCCAAATGAGATAACTACAAGAAAATGATCGATCTAATTTTGCGAAAAAGGGCGCTCTCTTTAACGATCGAAAACGTCAGCAGTCTTTCGTGCGTTATTACATTTGAGATCAAGCTTTCGCGGGTATAGTAAAACGGAACTTAATTACACAATTTGAAACTTTTTGCCGTTGGGAACCCCTATTACAAGCTGGTCTGAAATATTGCCACAGGTAGGGAAAGAATTCCCTTTAATTCATGAATTCGGTAGGTCTATCTTTGTCCTGATTTGTTTCTCTATGAAAATATGGTCCCCGCAGACGCAAGGTTTTTGGTTTGTTGCATGTGCAGTTTTTATTCCATAGGGGTAAACATTGAAAAAAGTTAAGTTCAAATTTAGTGAAGCAAGGTAGGTTTTCCATCAATCTATACTAGCCCGTGTCCGATCCCATTTCATAGTCATGTGCGGGTTGTTGTTTCTGTACTCTTCTGTGAGAAAATTTTTTTTTTCTCCAGGTGTTCCGAAGTTCCCTAATCTCAGCAAAACCAACTTTGTCGTGGGTTAACTTTATGTGATTTTTGATTTATGCGTCTCCCAAAATCATTAGCAGAGAACGTGTAGATAGCTGGATAAGCTTTATACTCCAATAAAGTGATGAATACCATTGCCTTCTTTTTGCAGAAAAGACCGGTTTACATTTGATATCTAATGCGAAGTTATTAGTAAGTATCATTATCACCCTTCTTTTATTATATTTTTTTCCAGGAATCGGATCTTACGTCGATATTTGCCTCATAGGAGCTGGTCATAACAAATGATCAAGGATCATCGGGGTTCATTCTACGGTGTTCAAAATTCTAGCAACCTCGTCAGTATCCTAGCCAGTGGCAGTGCCTAGCAGTGTTGTCATATGCAGAAATGCCATGCTTACTTTAATCCCTAGCCCTTTATCCATTTAACTAAATCTTTCCAAAGCCAAGCGCACCCACCACAACAGGAATGACAAACACTCATGTCCCTCAATCTTGCTGATATTTTTCTACTTTCTGTACTTCTTTAATGATCATCAATCCTGTAATCACCAGGGACTGCAATATCAATAATCTTACAGACCTTTCTTTCTTCTCAATCACTACAATGTCTGGCCGTCTTGCCTCTATTATGTGGTCACACTGCGTTGCTACATCTCACTAAGTCCTTTTCAAGAACTCTCTCCGGTTCGTGGTCACACCATCTATCCTTTCTTTCCAGGTTATATTTCAGTAGCACACAGCTTCCAATGGATAATTTTTGCAACTTTATCATGCCTTCGCTTGTACTCCTTGTGTGCCAACTTTGGGCAATCACACACAACATGGTTCACAGTTTCACCTTTTTCCCTCGAAGTCGGCACAAGGGATATTCTGTTGATTTGTCTATTGGCCTTAACACATTTTCCTCTTAACGCTTCTTCTTGGGCTGTACTGACATATGAGAACCTTGGTTTGTATTTTCAAATCCGACTTTCTAAGCCAGTCTCACGAATGTTCCTTATCTGCACTTTCCGGCATCGCCCTAACAAACTGACCGTACATCATCTTTTCCTTCCAACTCTTAAATTTGTAGTCTCATGGCTCTTTCCTGTAATTCAAGTCGTCTTTACTTTTTGCATCATCTGGCGTGAGTGAGACGGTCTCGATCACGCCTACATCCCTAATATCCATTAGTATTACTATTATTGTTATGGGAGACTTAACTATTGACTTTACTTATTGTAAAACATATATATGCATATATAGTGAAGAAAATAAAAATAATAAAATTCATAGATGCTTCTGAACGAAAAAAAAAATGCAAATGAGATACTATATACTCTTCATCGTCTAAAAACGCCTTTAACCTAAGTCAGTTATGAGAGAAACCTTTTTGCTATTTCACAGTTTTGGGAGATGATCCACTTTTGTGAGCGTTCAATAGTTGCCTTTGCTAAGCTGTTATCTAATATGCTGGTCAGTACTTTTTCAAGATATTTGTAATAAACTGCGAGAAAACCAAAGACTCACGGTCTATGAGCTTTACTTTATGACATGGGTATAACTTCTTAATATCTAGTTTTAAATCTGTACATTGATCTTTCTTGTGTTTAGTTCTCATTATTATTATATTATTTATTATTATTATTATTATTATTATTATTATTATTATTATTATTATTATTATGATAGCTAGAACGCAACTTGTTCGAGGAGGCTAAAAAATATTTTATTTTTTTTTATATTACCTTGGACAGTATGAAAATGATAACATCAAAACGGGAAAACATGTCTCAAAGTATTCATATAAATTCTCTTAAATATTATATATACGATGCAATGTTCATTCATCCAACAGACAACTTTAAGTTATTTTAGTAAGATTAACATAGAAGCTTTGATATTAGAGGTTTCACCGTTTCAGTGGAGTGGTGCCAAAAAAATGCCGAATTCGAGTAGAGTCATGTAAAAAACAATGCCATATCTTCGCAACCCAGTAGCAAGCGATCGTTCGGGATTAATTACAGAAATGTAAAGCCGCAGTCAGCTGCACTGAGCCACGGTCGCTATAAATAACTGATATATTTTGCCAACAGAAGAATCGGAGATACGTTTAACGATGTAGGTATATTGTGTCGAGGTGCTGTTAGGCTTCCAATTATGGCGCATATGAACGCCACCAAGACGTCAAAGAAAAAGCAACAGGAGTAAAAATAGCATCTTCACGAAATTTAGAAAAAAAAAATTGTGTACTAAAGTACACAGTAATATATATCTTTTGCCATTGGAGTCGGACCACCCACGACAAGATCGACCTGTTGGGATGCATGGTTTGCATTCTTAGCACAAACAAAAGTTTTCTTAGAAACCAAGTAAAAGAATACAACTAGATCTAACTTTAGCTTACAAAAATCTCTTTTTTCCTCGAAGAATTCAAGAACGGGCACTTCATTCTATTAACGGTGATCTAAACGAGCTGATATCGGTGATTTTAGAATCACGTTTATCATACTCGTTTCTACGCTACAAGTATGGTTGGAAAGCATCCATTGTAAAAATTTGTGTTCGAGGGTACTTCGATTGCGAAATACAAAAACTGTGTTTTAAACTCTTTCGAATTTTCTCAATATTTTCAACAGGAAGAGAATATAAATGGAGGAAAACAGCTGAAGCAAATAAGATAATATATTTGCGGCATTATTTCGGCAATAAACATGGCGCGAAAAATTTCCAATCTCATTTCAATAATGTTTGCTTTGCCGGTTAAGTTTGTGTGAATAATAAAATGCACGGAAAAAGATAATGTGAGTGCTAAAAATAATCATAAATTTCAAATAATTAAAACTCCCAACCAAACGACTTTCGAAACAACATTTGCTTGCAACTTTAGTGAGACACAAAATAAATTCTTAAGCAGAAATAGGAGGGGTTTTTTTTAGGAAAAAAACAAGCACGAAGGTTATTTATATCGTGCTTACAGTACTCACGTCTTCGCACTTGAGAGATATTTGACTCTCTGAGGTACAGTTTTGTAATGTAAAACTGGCTAGTTACTAACCCGTGCACGACTGCATTGCTGGCTTGTGCCTTACACGTTTCACCATCTGAGATTTTTTTAGGGTTAGAGAAATCACGGCTTCTTTCCCGAGGTCATTAGCTTTTGGATGTGATTAACACAGTTTTAAAGGGCGGACAGCTGGAAACCATTTTGGACAGCAAAAGCTCGATAGGACAGGAATATATTTGTCCTACGGAGATCTTATTCATCGCCAGCTCTTGTCAAAATTAGACAGGATATTCAACTTTGGCACTGCTTTAGCTTCCACTGTTATTAATAACTCTCCCGTGCCATTTGCACGTTACCATACTCGACACGCAGCCTTAATTTTTACGTACAATTGTTTTCGAAAACAGAAATCGAAATTTAGTCACTGATATTTCTGGTACCGACAGCGAGCCGACCACAAATTTGATATGGATAAGTTAGAGAACCTTCCTACCGAACTCGGTTTTAGCCGGTTTGTTTGCCTCAGTGTTTACGAGCGTAGTATTGTCTAGAGGTCCCCATCTCAAATCCACCCATATCTTGGTATATATGAAGGTCGAGATCTCACTTTTTTATCGCCGCATATTTCATTTAATCCGCGCACAGATCCTTAAGATAAATCTTAAGTTGTCCTTTTAAGTTTAAAGTGGATGAATTAACAGCCGGATCTCGCTCCTCGAATTTCGGCCCATTAAGCCAAAAATTACAAATTACTCAAGGCGTACACCACGCATCTCGGTTCCGACTGCTTCGTCAAGAACCTCAGTTTACAAGGCCGGCTCAGAATTAAACTTATACTGATTTAGCAGGCAGGAGCATAAACACTCTGTCATAAAATAAATCAGATCATGATTTACAGAAAATTGTTAACCAGTGTGCTTGTATATATATTATTTCTGTTGTAATAACACGTAACGTGACTTCGAGAAAAACTATTGCCCGCTTTCAACCTTTGTTAAAGTGATTATCCACTTAAAAATTTTTGTTACAACAAGAAATAACTTACCCACTAAGAAGACCAAACGGCTTCCCTAGTTTTTCCTTCAAGTCTTCATATTCCACATCCGCATTAGTAGTTTGTTCCGATTTTTTTCTTTTCACCCCGGAGACCACAGAGCTGAATTTCCTGAAATTTTCCGAAAACTCCTCGATGCTTATTCTCCCATCTTTATCGGCGTCAAGCTTATCGAAAACTTCTGCTAAATCACGCGCATCCAAATCGCAAACTGCAGCCAATTCTTCTCTGTCTATGTACCCGCTTCCATCCAAGTCAACTGCACCGAAGAGGTCACACGGTTTTACACTTTCCAAGGCAGCCATACCGTGGAATATTATTCCATAATATCCTTTGAAACTTATCCTTACACGAATCCTCCAGTCTTAAAGACTTGAATGTTCCCTTTAAATTTCTAGTTTTACACTTCTTCTTGTTTCTCTATTTCCTCTCGGAGGTTTTGCGTTTTGTGGGCGAGTAATTAATTCTAGTTAAACGTCACTTAGACACACACAGCTGCTACGAGTGGTCAGTTTTCTGCCACCCGCTCTCGTTTGGCGCGATTGTAAAATTCTGTCACTTGCAGCCAATCAGATGATGGCATTCGAAGGAGAAAACAATATCGACCAGTCAAACGGATTCGTGAGTGGCTGGAATATTAATAGCAATATTACCCTATTCTATTTTTATTTAAAAAGTCAACCTTGTGTCTTTATCTTTGGGGAAGCGAAGGATATCTTGCCGAGCTCATATTTGCTTTCAATTCAGCCAGCAAAACTAACTAACATGTCTTAGGAGATGATCTTTCCGTCAAGAATGCAATAATTTCTATCCACTTTACAACACGCTCCTGTCTTTTAATTTCATAGCGAAAAATGACTGATTTGATTTTAATGAAATCTCACTGAAGTGAAAAGGGAGACGACGGTATTCCTAATTAAAATCAAAACCATGCACGGAAATGGTTAAAAAATGTTCAACCATCATGTTCATGACCTTCAACAACTTCAGCGACCCTTTTAAATGGCGAGTTATTTGCAAGCAATGAATAACAAAGAAAACGTATCTTTCTTGTCATTAAAAATATAGATGACTTCAAACACGGAAAATGAAAGGTATTCATTTTCTTAATAGTGGAGCGTGCTTCGCATTTGCGTCATAGTTCACAATTGCTTGACTGTCTAGTTTCAGCTTGATCTGATATCAAACTCCAGCTTTTTAAGGACAACCATACTGAAATAGAGCTCTTATTTCCAAAAAAAAAAAAAAGACAACTTCTTGTAATTTCAATTATCAATTCACCGCTCAAGAGAATTTCCATGAGGCGCATTCTCACTATTAGAAATATTTTAGCCGGAATCTAATCACATATACAAACCTTCTGAAAATTTATTTCACTCTAGCTTTTAGCTTTCTTTCTGAGGAAAAACGTAATTTAATTTAGAAGGGTTCAAACAAGCCATAAGTCACGATTTTCAATTTGTGCTCGGGTGCACAGTCGCACGATTAACCTCATTGGGGCAATATCGCATATGGAATGCAGAAGGGAGACTCGTCGACTGAATCACGATCGCCGGCGAGTGGTATAATAAAGTATACCATTTCATAGCAGGTTAACTAAGAAATTCTAAAAGAGGCTACAGCCATTAAGTAATATAAAGTGAAATTTTCACGAACTTAAAGGATACTATTATCATTAAAGTATCGATATCGAGAATACAAACACCTGGATGAAACTGAGTAAATTTAATTTTATAATAGGTACTTCCATCGCATAACAAATTTAGTTTGAACCAAAATAGTGACATTTGGCGAGAGCTAGGTGCGACAAGAGGAATTAAGTTTGAATGCAAAGATATTGCTTTCTCAACAGAGCTTCTAAACGTGTGTGGGTTGGCTCGCAAATAAAATTGAACACTTGTTTCTTTCCCTTTCAGGATATTTCTCGCATCATTCCAATGAGTCAGCAGGTTAGAAAATTTTACTGAAATTCGTTTTCACGAGTTAGACACGTATTGCTAGTTATTATTATTATTATTATTATTATTAGTATAGCAGTATAAAACGTATGAATGCTACTAAAATAAGCTCCAAGAATTTGCGTAAAAATCTAAATCCTAAGACTTAAAATCCAAAAGTAAAAGAAATTACAAAATCAAAACTAATCTAAATAAACAGGTTCCCTCTTGAGTAAGTATCATCCGTCCTTGATCAAGTTCACTTGGTTATGACTTTGAAGGTGCGAGCGATGTTTAAGGAGCTCGACAGTACCGCCTTTTGCATCCTTTTCAAAATGTCAAGTGTACTTGAACCGAAGATCCTGTTAATCTGCACTTCAAGTTCCTTCGACCAACCACCTAGTACGTCCATGATGACGTTAAGTTGTACGATCTTATAGTTTGGGTAACGCTTGATAAGTTCGAAACGTAGGGGTCCGTACCTTTCCATCTTTTCAGCCTCTTTCTTCTCTCGGTTGTAAATCCACGGGCAACTCATTTCCACTAACAGTATTTTCTTTTCCTTGTGATCAATAATGCGCGCATCTACTATATTGGCCCGCACCGTAGTATGCTCTGCATAGACTGGGATATCCCAGAAAGCCTGCGCTTGGGTAGATTCATACAGTGGTTTTGGCTCAATGCGCGAAAACCAAGGTGAGACAGTCTCATTTAGATCAAGGTCTCTGAGGATCTCGAAGAACAACACTTTCAGTGCCGCGTTATGTCTCTCCATATACTTGGTCTAGCACGTGCGCAATGCATTCCGGGGCTTTCCCACACATCCTGCACATGATGTTATTCTGGTCAGATGTGCCCGTCTTCAATATAGGCCGAGTAGACTCGTGTTGGTAAGAGCTGTTCGTATAACTCCATTACTTCTGCAACCGTATGGGTAGGTGCACAACTCCACTCGCTTAGCCAAGCAAAACAGCATCGTTTACTTAATTGATCATCTTTCCATCTACTACTTACAAGGCGACCCTGCCACTTCTGATCCTGTACTTTGTTTTCTAGCAGCACATACAGCTTTCTTTAGTTGCAGCTCTACATGATGACCTGTAATATTCTTCTCGGGGTTTCTTTGAGAACTGCACGATGACTCAGCAGGCTCCAGAGTCAAAGTTGTCCCCAACTCCTCTACAAATTTATGCGCGTCTTTCACGAGAGAGGAAAATCCTTTCTTCTCTGCTTTCTCTTCAAATGGCCGAACTGTACTCATCATTGGATCTAGAACGTTGTAAAGCTTTATGGCTGCCTTGATTTTACTCAGCTTATATTCTTGCTCAACAGACTTCATGCCGCGCCCACCTGCCACTCTTGGAAGGTAGAACAAAGCAGTGGAGCTGAGGGGGTGCCTACCGCCATTTTCACCGACTACCTTCCTCGTCTCTCGTCTCTCTGTCAATCTCTCTCAGCTCAGTCAAAGGCCAGTGCTGCGTCCACATCAGGTAGGTTAATACAGGCAAGGCGAACTGGTTCGTGGCCTTAACACGGTTCGCATCAGATAGAGGGCTTGTCCAGATCACTGAGAGCCTCTGTAAGTATACCTTTGCTGCAACTGCAAGTGCTAGCTTCTCGTCTCGCAAGGTCGATTCACTCACACCCAAGAACTTATAGCTGGAACCAGTTTTAAGGCTCTGCACTAGGGTGGACTCGTCCAGCTTGAGATCAGCAGCATTCTCAATTTGCTTTCCTTTATTATTATTATTATTATTATTATTATTATTATTATTATTATTATTATTATTTTATCACTATTATTATTATTTGAGATGCGGCCAACCAACCACCCATGTGAGCGAATGTGAGAATGATATATACACATGAGAAATAAGATGTTGATAGTGGGAACTCGGAAAAAATCCGAGCCCCAGCTGGGATTCGAACCCACGATCCTCCGTGATCTAGTCGGATGCTCTAACCACTGAGCTACTGGAGACTCTATGGCGCGTAAGGGTGAAATGTGGGTCTTTGACTCGAGCTGCATCACGAAGCTGCAGAGTCAAATGACTCTCATCTGGGGCTCGGATTTTTTCCGAGTTCCCAGTGGGTTCTATCAACATCTCATTTCTCATGTGTATATATTATTATTATTATTATTATTATTATTATTATTATTATTATCTTTTATTTATCACATTATTCGGGAAATAGTTGGTGGTCAAAGCTTGAATATCAATCTTTTTTTTAAATGCAATTATTTTTTTAACTTCTTTTTTCAACCTTACACTAACATTACGTACATCACTCATAAAAGCGCTACTACACTACTTACAAAGCGACCCCTCTTGCAAATTTGTACTTAACTTGCAATATATATTTTAGAGAGGTACAGACAACACAACTCATCACAGACACAATGCAAATACTTTAAAAAGATTTTAAAACAAGAGTGAGCCGGCTACATATTTCCTCCGCGCAGTATCGAAAAAAAAATTATAATAATGGTTCCCATCTTTTCCTAAAATCTTGAAGCCCCTGATTTCTAAAGCAATAAGTTGTTCACTCTCTTTCTTAGTTTCTACTTTGTGTAGAAACGAATTAAACTTTGGGAATGATCTGTTTCTTCAACAATCCCATATACATAGTTTAGTATACCAAAAATTATTAGATAATTTAGTAGATCATTTCTATTTAAAATGCCAACTATAGCATCTTTTAGAGATAGGCTCAAATTTTCACTCCGAAAACTAGACCGCCAATTGCAAATTCTGTTCCAAATGGAAAGCACGCGCAAGAGATAGAATTATAAGTCTTGTTTGAAAATTGCACAGAAGGAACACTCAATTTACCCAATTTTAAATAATTTGTTATTTGTAAATAGGATGTTATTTAAAAACTTATACTGAAAAGACCAAACATAGGTTTCACCTGCCGTGTTTTAGGGGATCGAGAACACCGTTCCTGTAACGGGTTTGAAAGTTCCAAATCGGCTGATAGAGTTTTGAACCTATTCGGATATTTAGTTTTATTAGCAATCAGCAGTGAATAGAAGTGTTTTGACTTGGCAGAGTACGAGTTGAATTCCGTATTGTTATATTTGAACATCAAGTTGCTCCTCAGCGGCTTAAGACCGATCTGATTATCTTTCTGGCCTGTTCCTATCCACATGATCTCCGGCTGGCTTTACATCACAATTTTCTCCAACAATATGAGTCGATGTCATAAATTATTCGGCGTTATTATCATCAGTATTGATTCTATATCATCTATTTCTATCATTATTACTATTATTGTTGTCATACTATTATTATTAATTTTCTTTGCAAACCCTGAATAGCTTAAGTGTAACTCAATCATATTATTGTTAATTAATCTAACTTGTAAAAATTTACCAAAAAAAGGCTGGACAGAAATTTAGCACCCTCAGGTAGTAAACGTTCTTATCAGCGAGCCTGTAAAGAACTTTTCTATTTGGTCTTTAAAAAGTGTCTGTCACTCGAGACGAACAATTCACGACCAAACTTTTGTGTCAGTATGATAAATGATTTGATGCCAATGGTATGATTACAATTTACTTAAGGGAGATTGTCTGAGTGTGTTTTTGATTGACTCTTGCACCTTTCGATGTAATATCTTCAATCAAGAGTCCATTATGGACTCTTGCTTAGTTCAGTTTACCCACGAGCTCATCTTTCAATACTTCAGCTGGCAATCAAGAATGCTTATCGTGTAAATCATTTGATCAATACTATGAAAACAGAGTATATTGTTTGGACTTGCATAGTATCATCATTTGTCTGGTATAGTATGCCATATCAAGTATTTCAATCGAGTTCATAAGCAATTAAGAGAGCTGCTTGTTCCGGCAATATTGTTTGTTTTCACAAACTTCAGTAGACGCCTGCTTATCGGCTCAAAGGGCCATGTCACGTTATTTTAGGGTGTTTAAGGGAGATCTTTAGTTACTCACGAGTTTAAAACTCGAAAATGGCTATGTGGAATTGTTTTACTGATAAAATTATAGTTTCATTCTACTTTTTGGGCATTTTGGGTTTCATGGAATTACATCATTTTCCGTGACATAGTCCCTTAACAATGTATTTGAAAACGAAGTAAAGATAAAATTATTATGATAAGCAAATATGAATGCAAGCCGAAGGCTAGTATCTACTTGAGATCAATGTAATGGTAGAGATTTCATCCTCGATTCTTCCTTAGTGCGGTATACTGAGCTTTAAACTGACGAACATAAATTTCTTTGTTTTTAAATCATTGCCGGCTTGTCAGTCTGGAAATATCAAGAAACGTGACTTGATTCCAAGAGCATATGTTCGAGCAAATAACAGGTAATCGATATTTGCATTTAGTTTTTGTTTTTCATGCAGACTGATATACTCATTTCAGACATTTGATATCGCTTAATACAATTAATTGGTACTTAATATTTTCAGTGGACAAAATCTATCACAAGCCGATTCAACTGGCGATCAAAGGTTAAATCGAAATTTAAGTTCAGCAAATACGAAGGGCTGATCCATGAAACTTCCTCTTAACTTCCTAGAATAATGCCCCGGGGGCTAATTGGGTTTGCTGCGCGACAAACTGGCTCACATCCAGGGTTTATCATGTTGTGAAAATGACAATTTTTTGGATGAGCAGTGAGAAATTGTTTTCAATCTCATCGCGGTTGCGCCTCTCCTGGGGGAAATATAGATCACTACTGACATGCACTCCCAACAAAAACAGACCAGACTTTCGTTTGCCAGCATGGCCGGGCGGAAATTTTCCAGCCAGTAAGCATAAAAACGACAATTTTAATACATAGTACGCCAAAATGGGCGTGGCAAAAGGCCTCACACCTAGCGTTCACTGGCGGGGGAGGAGGGGAGGAGGGGGAAGGGGTGAGAAAAAAAAAAATCATTGTCTCCGTCACAACAACCAAAAACAATAAAGCATCCAAACAAACAGATTTAATTCAATCATTTTCATTGCAATCGTGACATGGCCTCCGCTATAAAAAGCACCTCGTCAACGTATCCCAGCATATTTAGCGGCGTAATACATGACATCTCTCCTTTCGTCAAAAAAATCCTCCTCTACGTGAAAAGGAAATCTCCACTCACAATTAACTCAACTATACTAACAGTAAAGTCTCTTGCTTCTAAAGTACGCAAAGAGAAACTAAAATGTTGAAACTGTGCTTAATTCTGAAGAGAGAATAAGTGTTCATGTTCCCCAAAGAAAATTAACAACAAAGTCTCTTTAATATCTCTGGTAATCTCCTTGTCCTCTGGGGTCAAAAATTCCTTGATTGCTCTGGTGCCGCTCCACCGTTCTCCTGCAGATCAGGGCACTCTCCCCTATCCAGCAGCCCGGCAGTAGATTCTTGTATGGTTAGTTGGTAAGGTGATGGCACAGGGTCTACAATTTCTGTTGACACAGGGTCTGACCTTTGTTGGGGTATAGGATCTCCCTCTCTCTAATGTATTGTTTCACATGACTTGCGTTTCTGGAGTACTGGTTCCCTGTTGAACTCTCAACTACAAGGTTGTTTCCGGTCTTACTGACGACCTTGCATAACATACCGGTGTCCATGCACCGTCCTGCTCCTTAACAGCGCCAAGCCCAACTGGACTGGCATCCGTGATTATCTTGGTTGGTGCATTCTCATCGAAGTATGCGAAAGTGTAAGCTTCTGCCATCTTCTGTTTGAGACATTCAAAGGACGTCTTCCGCTCCGGCCCAAATTCAAAGGATGTCTCTCCGTGTCAGCCTTCGCAGGGGTTCGGATAAAGTGGCTAAGTGAGGTATGAACCCACTACTGTAGTTGGCGAAGCCCAGAAAGCTACGTACATCTGTGGAATTCTTTAGTTCTTCCACTTCTAATACTGCTTTAACACGACCTGCTGTGGGAGCAATGCCTTTGTCCGAAAGCAGTATACCCATGAACAACAGCCTGTCCGTGTTGACCAAACCTGATTTCTCAGCATTTAAAGTGAAACCGC
>NC_090892.1:8301781-8326781 GCF_036669925.1 Montipora capricornis
GGACTTCCATTGAAATAACTTAAGTGTAGCTAGACAGACGTCTTCTTTCAGAATTATGAGAGAAGACTGAAGAAAACTTAAGCTGTAAAAGTTCAATCTAGAAGTTTTAGTTTTGACAAAGAAACGAAAGCTTTGTTTTCACAGCAAGCCCGAAAGGAGTTATGGGTAGTTGTTTGACAATATGACAGTTCAATTAAGTGACGAGTTTAAACATTGAACGTCAAAAGAAAACAACGAAAGAAAGGTTCGACTGATTTCGTGTGGTTAAAATTGTTTTTTCTCATCCAAGATCACATTTCAGGTGTTACGTGCCCTTTTCTTGAAACTGAGCTGTAAATGTAAATATAAATGTAAACTGTAATTTGTTCACCCACGGAACACCGTAAGAGTGCTCGTGGAGCTCGTTCAACGTGTAGCCATGTATGCATTCCAGATCGAATTGGAATTTGGCAGTGTTGGTTTTTCTGGAGCGGGGAAAATCGGAGCGGGGAAAATCGGAGTACCCGCCGGACAAAAACCTCTGGGAGCAGGGAAAGAACCAACAACAAAGTCAACCCACATCTGACGCCGAGACCGGGAACCGAACCCGGGCCACATTGGTGGGAGGCGAGTGCTCTCACCACTGCAGGAGTGCCAGTTACTCGTGTTGTTTCTATACATATCGTGAAGTTGCAATAATTATTGTGGACATAACTGGAAAAACGAACGGCTGAGCAAATCATGAGCCCTCAGTTTAAAAAGAAATACTTTTGAGACCATTGACAGATGAAAAGAATATGATCGGTTTTACACTAGCTTCGTACTTTTACGCTTCTTGTTTGAAGGATGTAACTTTTTGGAAAGACACTCAAGCACAGCCTTCTCAACTTGTCCAAGTTAATTACTGTCCGTTTCTTGTATGCTTCTTCAGTGTCATCATGATTCGTCGAGGACTAGAATTTCTTTCCAAAAAGGACAACGTCCGGTTTATTTTAGGTCCTGCTTCAGCTGGCCAACGATGTTGTTCATTGCGACTCCGTCGGAATCCACACCAGTCATTCCGCATGCAGCACGAAGTGTGAAAAATATAGGAAAAGCGCCTTACAATAATTATGCGAATCAAAACACTGTCGCTCATTCCCCCCATGCCAACGGTAGCCTCGCAGCTCCTACAAGGTCTCACCTGATTGGAGGCCACCCTTGAGGTTTAACAAAAGAACAAATAACAGAAACAATGGCCCTTTTGTTTTAGGCCTAGGGTAACAGAAACAATGGCCCTTAATTTTGTTTTAGGCCTAGGGTCCATTGTTTCTGTTATTTGTTCTTTTGTTAAACCTCAAGGGTGGTCTCCAATCAGGTGAGACCTTGTAAGAGCTGCGAGGTGACATGCCAATATGTTCACTTGTCCTTCCGTGTTATCGCTGCTCTTGCTGTTCCCACTTTCTGATGAATATGCCAAAAAATTTGTATCAAACTAATAATTTTTTAGTGCTGTTTTTCGACGGACGTAATGTCGGCGACCGATTTCATAACCATGATTCTTTACGTTCAAAGTCCTCTGCTGTCCTTCTGCCTTTTTAGTTTCCTTTCTCTTTCATAGTTTCTTTATTCACGTTTGGATTCCATTACCAACTGTATAGCTCTTGATTAAACCCTATAAGTTTATTTACAACATTTTCTTTATTTGTCCGAAAGCATAATGAAGATATATACAAACCTATTGTTGAAAAACCGCAAATTTAAAGAGCGGTTACACGCCAGACACTCAGCTGCCTCTTTCAAAAAGACCAGAGCAAAAAACAAAAGCAATTTTGTCGATTTGTAATATTCTCTCGACTCGTAGTGAACACACGTGGCATTTAAATTTGTCAGGAAAATGAAACATGATGTTCAGACGCTTCCGTGTTATGTTAAGTTTGTCAACAATGTGGCAAATCGCAAAATCGGTTGTCATCAAAATGCCTCAGTTTGCACGACTCTTGCGAGTTTTTTCTTTTTTGGCACTTTTTGGGTGAAGTTCGTAATTAATCTTCGTTATTTGCATCTCTCGGCAGTTCATGTTGGGACTGAGTTCTTAACACTGCACTAGCAACATTTGCTCTTGCGAGCGTAAAGCATCTGCACGAGATTCGGCATTCGGGATTCGGTGTCAAATCAACGAGAATTTGTGCGCAAAGCGGACTTTTTTCACGCAACCTCTCACCAGCAGAGCTAACCAAAATAGTGTTTTGCAATCATTGCCTTTTAAATTTGCTCATTTTTGGATTTCTCGACTTTTTCAACTCCATTTCTGAAAATACCACGTACCGGTTTCCTGTGCTGTACAGCATGATAACGTTTCTTAAACTCAACAAGGAAACTGGCCCGTCCAGTTTGCATGGAGCTTAACATCTCCAGTAAACCGACAAACTGGCCGTTTGTTTTGCGGCAGCTTTGGTTCATCGGATCTACATATCATCTTTGATAAAAAAGCAGTGATACTTCCATTTTAAGGAACACAAAAAAGAGAATAGTGAAACTAAGCTGTTTATTTAGCGTCTTTTTGTTTCCGTTCAACTTTCCCCCGCAGTAAAACAAGTCGTGTTTACCCAACAATTACCCAACAAAAGAAAAATAGAATTTGTCTGCTTTAGCCGGACCAAAATTTCATTTTTCCTTTCTTGATTAATCAGGAAAATACAATGATCTTTAAAGACTGTCAATTAGTACGTTTATGTCTTCACCTACGAGGTATCTTTCTTTTTTAAGTTGTTTCGATTGATCACCACATCAATGACAAAAAAACTGGACAACCAAATCACCTTAAAGACACATTCTCCTGTTCTGTAAGACTTCGCACAGAAAGCTTATTTCAGTGATACCTTTGTTCCACAACACTGAAATTATTCCGAAGCATTGTCCTTACACGATCTCCTCTTTTACGATCAAGCTTTGTTTTCGGGAAGCCATGGTATAAAAGTTTCAAAATTAGCAAGAAATTCGCTTTTCTTGCGCTTGGTTAAAATTAGGTAACTTTACTTTACTCTATCACCACGATATTGTTTGTGTATCCACATTGTTCAGCCAACTGTGTTGGCAAATAAAGCTAATACCTCATGATTTTGGGTGTCCGCATACAATGTTTGCCTACACTTAAGAGCTTTACAAATGTCGTTTGTCATAACATAACAGATTTGTATTCCCGAGCGTCAAAAGGCCTCCAGGCCTTTTCTAAATTGCTTCATCTGCATAACAATAGAAACTGTCAGAAAACTTTTCAAAGACGCAACGATCATCATGAATAAAAATTACTGACGAAACCTTCATTTTAATTGGCCACAGTTGGGTCTTTTGTAAACGTATCTTTTTTATTTCCTCCTTTTAGAATATCAAGATAAATTAAATTCTCCTTAATCTGGTTGTACACAAACAATAGCCTTGAAAATGACTATTGTCCCGTTACCAGTTTCGAAATACACTTATTCCAATATTCGCTTAAATTGAACATAAATATTAAAGCAAACATGTTATTAACTTTAAAATGATTAATCTCGACCGAGAGAGTCCAGCTGTGACTTAATGAAAATGAGGTTTAACAAGGACCGTGGGATTACGATCGAGAAAACAAAAATTAAACAAGCGAGAACTTAGGGTTACACGGAAAGCGTTCAAATTAGTGTTCGGTTGAGTTGATAACATCAAAGCGATTAGAAAGAGCAGTGGAAGGCATCGGTGGAATAATTAATTATTCAAGTAAATATGTTGAATGCTTGAGCCATTGTGTTTTGTCCTTTTGATGTTTGGAATGATTATGGTAATTAAAGATTTCTAAAAACTCCATTGTTCACATGCAAAGCCAGAAATGTAAATAGCTTTGTTGAATATTCCATACAAAAACCAAAGCCTTTGCTTTCAGAACAGGGTCTGTTGACAAGGTTAGCTATTCAGTCGCGAGTCTCGTTTGACAAAGAGGTCGAGAAACTGTGACAAACCAAACATGAGCGGTAAAGATCCAGATCACATTAAGAGACCTATGAACGCTTTCATGGTGTGGTCCAAAGAGAAAAGGAGAACAATGTCGCAAAAAAACCCCAAGATGCACAATTCTGAAATCAGCAAGATTTTGGGAGCGCAGTGGAAAAAAATGCCCGACGAGGAAAAGTCGAAATACATTGAGGAAGCCAAGCGACTACAACAAGAACACAGCCAAAAACATCCCGATTACAAGTACAAGCCGCGGAGGAGAAAACAGAAACAACTTATAAAGAAGTCAACATATTCTTTTCCTTACACTGGAGCGGAAAATGCGGTACACGCTGCCGCAGCAATGAAGCTATCTTACGCGCCTACGATGGCGCCTGATGCCATGCACTATCAACAATATTACCAAATGCCTCAACACGCTCCGTACCCGACTATGTATGATATGGCAGCCGTTCATGCTCAGAGGCCAACTCATGGCTTTTCAGCCCCTCCAAGCCACGCTAACAGCGTGCACGAATTACCCTACACTGCGGTGCGTCCCGGAGAAATGATGGTCCCTACACCGACAGGACCACACGGTCATCCGAGCCACATTTACAGTACATCTATGGATTCAGGACCCACTACCAGCGGCGTTTCGGCTTTTACCAACGCTGCACAGAACATTCACGCTCAGCAAATTACAGAAGCAAGCCCCCAATACCCTCCACAACTCTACACTCAACGGCATGTATAGTTTTGACTGATTTGTGTATCTAACGGTACAAAAGAAGCTTATCTTTACAATTCATATGTCAAACAGAAATTTCTGCCAATATTTGACATTTCAAAGTGCTAGCTGACTTTCTATTTACCTTTTTCTTGAAGACCTTTTGTAAACAGCGGATACCGTGGAATTACCAAGTGATACTTTGCACGATCTCTTTTATCAGTTTCGCGTCCGATGCGAATCTGTCTGCGTTGTCCACTGAGCTCATTGATTATCAAATATTAAAGCGAAGAAAAGGAAACTCAAATTGAATAACGCCTCTGACCACTTCGGCTGATCAATTTAGACTGAAATATCATATTTTGATTATTTAATTTCTGATCAGACTGATTTGGCGCTTGCACATTTTAAAGCAACTCGACGACGATAATCGAGAAACGGTTGCGCCTAGTTTTCTATTTATTTATTTAGCATTTCGCACCTCAAATCAAAATGGTCAGTGAACTAAACTTCTCCTCCGATTTTTGCTACTGAATCTTGTTTTCAAGTCTTGGTAAATCTTAAAGAAACGTACATCGATCGCTGCCGTTAATCATGTTAGAGTGAAAATTGGATTTTGTTTATTACACAAAACCAGCTGATTTTGAGTGTTATCGCACCAATAAAGTATGAATATTCTGTTGTATATTGAGTCGATTGTTTGTGAAAGATTTAGAGCTAGTTTCATGGAGAAGTTTAAACGCTTTCACTTTAAAAAAGAGCGCAACAAAAAACAAAAAGATGATTATCCTTCATTAGGCTGAAAGATTTAATTCAAAACGAAAGAGCTTCGAGTGCTTCGTAACCAGAGACAACGCCAATATACTGACAGGAACGCCTTTGTTTTCACAAAATCGCAGGTCAAAAAAATAAACTTGATCGGTCAGTTAAGTTTCCTTATCGTTGCGGTTTTGTTTTGTAGCTTAAGTTGTGCAAGTGGTGTTATCTTTTACAGCGACAGCAACCATAACAGAATGTAATTTTCTGTGTCTATCTTGCATTGAAAGTTAAGTTTGATATGTCTATGCCTTTGTCTTGCTCCTATTCAACCTAAATTTAACGGTGAAATTACTTGCTGGCTGCACAAGAAACTATCAAACCTTTGAATAAAAGGGTTATGTCTTTTGAGCAATACAATATAGACATTTTCAAAAGGAAATTCAAAGGAATCGCTCAGCCTAAAATTTTAACACTAAAGTTCTATTGTGACTTTATAAACTCTGAAAGAGAATGGAACTTCTGACAGTGCGCATTTGTCCAGCTAAAATGGCGACGAAGGACCAGTCGAGAAATGTAGCTCGTTTACCCAGCACTTTGAAGCTGTTTCATAATATTTTAGAATTTTCCGAGTAATTTGCAAGGGATTATTTTTTCAGAAGAAGTGTTAAGGGTGGACTGGATCGATCTGGCAATTAAAAAACGATATAACAATTGGCAACTATACAACGAAGGGTTGACCGAAGTAACAGATCAGGTAAAGATATACGTATGTATTAATGTAGTAGCTGAACTGACGTGTGGAGAAGCTTATAGAAACCTCTTTCTCTCGTGGAGTTAAAAAGGATAATCCAAAATATTGTCTAGCCGTAATTCGGAGTTGAACTACACGCTTTTCTTCCAATCATTCTCCACAAAATAAAAAGATTCAGGCCCGTATGTTATATGACTTCCGTTTCACGATGTTTGCGAATTTGCATTTACCCTCGAGGAAAAAACAATTGTGGTTAAGAATTGAAAGCGCCGAAACAAATGAAAATTATTTTTTCGGTTAAATACACGGCTCATCTGATCGAGCAGAGACACCAAGTTAACATACATTTGATTTTCGCTGATCGCTTTTTTCCTATTTTATTTCTGCGCAACACTTGCAGTTGAGTATCAAATCCGTTGGTCGCGGATTGTTAAACTCGGCTCATCATGTGAAGCTAGGGGAGCAGCACTCTTATGAAACAGCATTGCCAAACAGCACCTGCTGTAAAACTAAAAACAGGAAACAGCTGACGTTCCAAACTGAAGATTTCTTTAACAACAGTTTAATAATTTCCTCGACTGCCCGTTTATTGCGCTTGGTCATACTCGATAACTAGTACTGCGACATATAATGAAATCTTAATAGCTGCGACCAGCGAAGTTTAACCGCAAATCAAAACACTACTCAGTCCCCGCATTTTCAAATCATTTCTCTCTCGACACTACCCCGGAAAGGTCGAGAAATAAGAACAATTTTTCTCGCACTTTTTCTTCGCCGTTATCATGAAAAACACACGCAGCGCGTTTGAATGCAACGCACGGAGAAGTCTTGTCATAACAATATGTCGGCTTTTTGTGCGAGTGAATAGCAATAAAGAATGCGTCTTTATATCTGTAATAAGTTGAGCTTGATCAATTCCTTAGGCCACCAGAATTTAAAAGGATCGATTTGTTAAAGGAAACATATCTAGTTTGTTGATTTCTTTGTCTTTTCTAGTTATATCTGGATTAATTAGGCCTCCGTTACCTTGATTTTCTTGCTTTTCGAGGAAGCATTAAAAGTCTTACTGGATCGTCAAAAAAAGAAATATAAGGCATTCAAAAATCACCTCATCCCCTATCTAAAGGAACAGTGTTCAAACTTGAAACTAACCAAGTCTTAACCACTTTAATTTCTTTGCAAAGCCAAGATTAGCTGATCCAAGTCAAGCGATACGACTTGACTCGGTCCAAGAATCATTATGTGTACCACAGAAATTTCTTGCTTTACTTTTAAAAGAAAAAAGAAAAGAAACTGCACAACTTCGCATTAAAAACCGCACGTTTCTTTGGAATAAAAGTTCTTTAAAGAAGCTTTTTTAACGATATATACTTTTGTCATTTTTAGAGGCGGTTTTTCGCTTGGTTTCCGTCCCTCGGGCATCAGACTGATGTCTCCACCCCCACAAAAGCTTAAGCACGTTCGCAGAGCATGAATTATTCGCCCTGTCAATGGCACTAATCTGCTATCTTTTAATTAAAAAAGGCCCATTGAAATGCCGACCGGAATTACGATTTCCACTTTTCTTTGTCGAGTAGAACATTCTCGGGAGCGAAAAAATGAAAACATATGACAATAATGTCAAGGCGTCCTTCTTTTCTATTTCCAGAGGCTGTTCTTGTAGAAATTACCTGGTTTGTTAAAAATGCCTGTTCAACAAGTATTAAACAAAACAATAAAAATTATTCCCTGACTGATGTTAAGCAAAGACTTAACAACTAAAAAATGATTTTTTAATGATTTTTCTTCCTGCTTTTAGATGGCGTTTTGTTAGATTATAAAGGCAACACTTAACTTATGAGCGGAAAAATAACGCGACGGGGAGCTTTTTACAATCATTAATTTCCTTTCAATCTTTGAACAACTACAGAAAGCTAAGTGTATAGTTAATGTGGATTTGATTCTAATCGTATGAAAAAAGTATCTTTTGATGGCAAAGTTACACTCTTCATGTGTCCAGTGCTGTTTTCAGGTTCAAGAAGCACTCAGTCTTCAAATAATGTGACAATTCGTTTTAGCGGTTTTTTTTTCTGAAATACTGCTAGCAGTCAGTAACTAACACTCAAAAACAACACGCCATAAAAAATTTGCATATGAATTTCCCAAAATAACCATGCTTTGAGCAGAAAACTCCTGTTCCACTTCGAGCGACCAGTAAGGTGTTTAAAAATATTCTTTGAAGCGCTCAATTGCCCAGACAAGAGTCGTAAGTTGCTTACAAATCTTGTATCTACTTTCTTTTTAAAGATTTCTAAAGATACTGACCCATTTGATGTTCTTTGAGGGACGGAACAACAGCCTTTTAATTGCGAAGAGAATGAATACTATGGGAATAATGCTTGTGAGAGAATTAACCCCTAAGGACTTTTCAGCGTTAATTGCTTCCATAATGAATTTTCGCTTGCCGTGAAAGAGCAGGGTCAACCAAATTGAATGGAGGTCGCAACCCACCTGTTTGTTCATGCAGAGTATTGATTAAGAAAGATACGTAGAAAGCGCTAACGTGCTGAGCGTTTGAATGCTTTTGTGGTGAGAAAAGTGAGATTGCTTGGAGCAAATGTTCGACAGAAACCGAAAACAGCGGTTCCCATGCAAACCACCCGATACCCTGGTGAAAGTTTTAGCGCGAAGGTGTTAGGTTTTGATGGCCTGGTAAAAATTATAGTTTTTGCAGTTTGTTGGGAAGATTTTACGAATATAGCCCAGTAAAAACCATAAATTGCAATGTTATAAAAAGTGATGTTTTTCATGTGGTAAATTGTCTCGTGACTTTTATGACTTTCTTTTAAAACTTCTATAACGTATCCCTTATAAACACCTCTCTTGAAGATAACTTATCCCAGTGTTTAGTGAATGAGGGTTATTTCTGTTGACTGTGAAAAGTAAAGGAAATCCTGAACTCATCACTTCCTTCGGCTGAAGAAGCAGACAGTCGAGCAAAATAGTCAACATTAACACAAGAGAAGTACTTACGGCTTTTGTAAACGCGGGATGCGACCTATTTACAATCCGCCAATTAATTAAGGCGGTAACCAATATTTGTGGAAATGCAAGAACAAAGGAATCGCTCTGTTTTTTTCGTCCCTCGGTTAGAAACCAGTCTAGTATAAGTAAACGTAAGTTAAGGTTCGCACTGCAACCACATTGTAGCCTGCGAGCAAGATCTCCAAAGCGAGGAGGGGTGCCCCGCCTCGCTTTGGAGAGCTTGCTCGCTGGCTTGAACCTTGCGACCTTCATAAATTTCCAAACTATGTCAGTCATTATTCCGCATTTGCTCTCGCTTTTCACGCTTGTACTTACTACTACTGATCATTCTAGAAATTCTCAATCAACAAGAATTAGGGAAACCCAATAGTATTCTGCTGCATTTTCTGCGCTTCGATAAGTTAAATTGTTAAATTGTAATTGGCTCAACTGAATGTTTGTGCCAGCTGTGAATTGCCAAAATTATTTGGGTATCATGCAACTGTATGTGCCAACTTGTTCAGGTTAACAAAGAGTAAGAAGAGAATGTTACTTTTCTTGCTGCAACCGGCGTTTGTCTTGATAATTGTCACGGTTGTATCTTAAGAGCTGTTTGCTTTACGTGCGCAGGTCTAGTTTGTGATGCCCTCGGGGAGTTTGTGGAACTCGAGAGATTCGTTCGATGCTTATGTCCATTACACGTCTTACTCGATTTTCATCGCGCATCATCCATTTTATTATTACACTAGTTTTCTTCACTGGCAGCCATTAAAAATTACCGAACCAGATTTGATTTTTCAAAATCGCGAAATACACTCTTTTTTAAAAAAATAATAATTTTTTTAGAGTGTGCAGCCTCAGTGGAGGATCCAGGGGAGAGGCCCGGGAGCACCCCCTTATTTTTAGATGTTAGTCCTTTTAAAATGTCTTTTACTTTTCGCAGACAACACCAAAAACGGCGAAAGAGCAGATTTTTTTTTTAAAGCGGGCTACCACCCTTAGCTCGTGGCTGGATCCGCCATTGAACCTTATGAAAAACAACAGAGAGCAAGGTGACACACGCTATCACCAGCCCGGTGGGGCCAACGTATCACGCATGCGCACAATCATTTTACCCGGTGAATAGCCCACTTTCGATATATAAAAATTCAGCCCTAAACAAGGGGCATCATACCGAGGCTCTGGGGAATAAATAAAAGGATTTGTATGAGTTTATTCCCCAGAGCCTCGAGATGATGACTTTTGTTTAGGACTGGGCCCGGTTGTTCGAAAGCGGATTAACTTAATATAGGATTAGCGTAAACTTTTGTTTCATGTTTTCAACTTTTTGGTGAAAGCTTCTTTTGCTTATTTCTGTTGTTCAAGGATTGACTTCTTCTAATGTAAAGTTTTGCCGAATATCAGCGTTGAACAGCGTTTGGGAATAGAGAAATAAACTCCTTGGTTAATTTTTAATCTGGGATTAGCGTTAATCGGCTTTTGAACAACCGGGCCCTGAATTTTAATATAACGAAAGTGGGCTATTAGCAGCCAAGTACAGCTGTTTCGGCCTTACTGGGCAACTCAGTGTCAACTGTCATCCCAAACATGTCAATCTGCGATTGACCTCAGGGAGTATTAAATTAGTACTTCATGCCTGACCAGATCTTAGTAGTTAGAAGAGTGGAAAGCTATGATCCTGCGGACTGAATTACTAATGATCCGTTAGATGACTCAATCAGACTTTGTAATCCTTATCGGCTGGATAACAATTCATCCAACAACAATTTATCTCTCTTTTAAGTGGCAGCTTAACAAACGATTGCGAACTAATTAATACTTAACTATCTACTATTTAACATCATGTACTTTCAAATGTATAAATTGTAATGAATTTGAGTTACCTGGTAAGGCTGTTCTTACTGGTAGCTATAAAAAAAGATTTGGCACTAAGTTAATTTACTTAATTATTTATTTGATCGATTTATCCAAATTAGATAGCTTTTTTCCTAAATAACCCCGTTCAACTTTTTATGTAACCAGCCAATACGCTGCCTATACGCTAAATGTCGCATTTCTAGAACCCGCGTTTTTTTTGGCGGGAAGTTGCATGTCAGCGTACAGAGTTTGACACTGCATTTTAGTAAAACAAGCAAATTTTTTAAGACGACCAAAAAAAGAACTTAATTCCTCTTTTAATGTAGTACCACGAAGAAAGAAACAGAAGTAGAGAGCGAAAAAAAAAAAAAAAAAACAGTAAGGAGGTGCCCACCAAGCGATGCTCGACGTGAAAGAAGTCGTGAAAGAAGACAACGAGAGCCGGAGGTCACGAGCAGCGGCCCGGGAGGAAAAAGCAAGCGTGAGCTCGGTAAAACGGCTGAACAATGGTGACGAACTGAACCACAAAAAGCAAGAAAGAGCCGCGGGCGGGAAAATAGAGCAATTTTATAGACTGATCCTGTGGTAAGTAGACTAGTTATAAAAAATGTCTGACAACAAAAACCATGACAAACAGACAATAATTGAGGCTAGGAGCTCCGCTTTTAGGCTTGCCTAAAAGATATATAATTAAAATTGAATAACGATGAGGATAACAAAACATTAAGGTACACTATGATAAATAAATTGAATGTTGCGTTTGCACAACGCAAGTACAAGACAATCCGCGTAAAGTACAAGTACGTGACCTAAAGTGATGATTGATTACAAAACAGTATTACTGAATATCGGGAAGAGTACAACGGAGACGAAGAGAGCTTTAATAGATTCCAAACAAGTGCTTCACCTTCTTCAGTTTTCAAATACTTTCATCAAGAGCATTCCCAGCGAACCATTTAGTCTCAAAACCCTAGTATGGATTTCTAGGGATGCACTAAACCTGTACGGCATTACTATTTCCAATGAATTTATAGCTTAAAAAACACGGACCTAGGCCTTATTGACTGGCAACCTCTTAATTGGTCCAAGGAAGGCTTTCAATACATAAGATCATGCAACACTCCAGCACGAGTTCAGCTACTACAGTATCCAAGGAAAATCTTGAAACTGATTTCAATTACACCTGGCGTACAGACGTCAGCAGTGTTATGTTAATTAATGGTGTTTGTCTAATGCAGAATATACAACTTGTGGTGTATCACAGCGATCACTATTAGATCCGTTATTGTTTTTCATATTTGGCAATGATTGCCTTCTGCATTCTATATATGTTTTTAAATGATACCTATTAAACCGTATCCCGTGGAAGTACCTCTGATATTTGAACTCAAGTAGAGATTAATAGATAAATGCCTAGAAATGAATAAGTTTTCTATCTCCTATCATCATATATCTATGGGATCTAGAAAAACGATCATTCCAAAAGATGACATACGGAAAACTGCGCAAAATTACTGGGCGTACACCGTCGCATTGTAATGGTATAATCAAATCATATGTTGTGTAAAAATATATCTCTTTCAAATGACCGAAGAACGCTAAACTCTGTTTATCGATCATGAGTATAAGTCTTCTCTAAAAAGGAAATAAGGAATCGAAGAATCAAAAACGGGGAATGAGGAACGTTAATGTTACTCCAAATCTAGTGCAAATCATGAACTGCAGAAACTCCAGAACACACGTATTATTTTGAGGAGGCTAGAAAGGGTTTTCCACAGGTAACAATGGGTTTTCAATCGGAAAGGATTACGACACTGTCGATCCTTTCATTAGGGAAACGTTTTTGTCGTCGACTAATGCAATTGTCAAGCAATTTTTTAAGCCGAGAGTCGAGTCCCCAACTGTCGCCATGGCAACGGTACAACCCTACAAAAAGACCCTCTAAAGCTGATTCGGTAAGCCTTGTATTTCTTTTCAAGTTTTTAAAACCCAATTAAATTAGAATTTGAGTTATTTATGATAACGCTGTTGGAAGAAGAAAAAAATTCCACTAAATAAATTTTGAAACTTTTTTTTCCACGAATGCGTCATTCGTTTTGATTCACGAGCTGACGCGAGGAGCTTCCCAATCAGCTTAAACCCTTTCGAGCCTTCAATAACGTCACGTGATATACACCTACTAGGCGTGCTAAATTTGCCAACACCCGCGATGAACAGACGATTCAAATCTAACATACGATGCTCACAATGTATCATGCTGTCGTACCTGAGTACATAACTGAGCGGTATTTTCGTCTGACCTCTGAGGTGCATAAGTAAAACATCAGGTCCCAGTTGTTCGAAGGGGTGGATAGCGCTATCCACAGGATAAACCAACATCCACTGGATAACTCAATTGGTTTTTCTAGTGTTTAGAGCGATTTTCACTTGAGTGTCGTAAAACCAAAACCAAAGTAATTACTTTGGCCAATCAAAAAGGACGGAGACAATCCGGTAAACCAATCAAAACTCGAAGTAATTACACATAGCCGACACAAAGCGCGGGAAAATGTGCACGCGCGGGCCACTATAGGTTTTGGTTTCACTTCTGATTGGTTGAAAAAGTGGCGCGAGAACTTTTAACCAATCACTGAGTGAAGTAATCATAAAACGAAGTAATTATCTAATTACTTTCGACACTCAATTGAAAACCACTCTATCCGCTGGATAGCGATATCTACCTTTTGAAAAACCGATGCCAGATGAAGTGGATTCGACATGCAATTGCCTAAAACCCAAGGAAACTCGTTAGAAAAAGAACTTCCACTTATCGCGGAGCAACTGCATGGAAGAGACCTCCAAACCACCTAAGAGATTTTAAAACATAATTACATTACAATGTAATAGATTGCTTCCGTAATAATGCGATTTGTCATTGTGAGAAATGAATTCTTGGTTCCACTCACGTGATCAACATCCATGTTTTTCAACGAAAACAAAAGAAGACGTTAGCATAATAATAGCTTTCAATTCCCGGAGGATTGGATCGGGACACCAACATGGCCGCCATTTCATTGTTTGGGGACACCAACATGGCGGCCGTGACGTCATGTGAAATCCAAGAATAGTGCGGCCTCGCTGGCGCAATCGTTATGACGAAAGCGGGTCCAGACGGGTTGACTTGAGCAGCTCCATACCAGCTTTTTCCATGATCATTGTCCGTCCATATTTGATGCTTTCTTGCGTGATGCCAGCGTAAATGAGTGAAAGGCATGATCCCGTAATTCTGCTGGTCGGTGGGACTGGATAGCACAACGTTTCGAGGATGAAAAATACTTGGTCCACAAATTTGTTACTCTCTTCAAAGACTTCTTTGAGATGGTTCCAAAATCTTGAGAGTACTGCAAGGCAGTAAAAATGTGAAATACCTCTTTTCCTCCGCGAATGCGCATCTGATCATAGTCATGTTAAGATGCGCACTAGAAATGAATAAATGATTATTATTATTATTATTGGCAGTTCTAGTTGTCATTGATCATCCGTAATTATTGCAAAAGTTTCGGTTTTTCCACCAATTCCTCTTGACATCCAGTCAAGAACTTTAGTTCGTAATTGCCATTGCCCTATTTTGTTGGCACTTCTTTAAAGCCTAGATACATCACCAGATGCTGCAAGGACTATACCGTCCACAAATATGCGGCTTCGATAACGTCGAATCCAGACAATAGAAGCCAACGATAGATTTAATAACGCCACAAGCAGACATTTCGTTTTCCCTTACGACCTTATGGCCATCAAACGCGTGGCCTTCAATTGAAAATCATGTAAAAAATATGTTATGGTCAAACGAATTGTCAATGATTAATTGCTGCCGCAGCGAACAAGGCAGCTCTGTAATCGGGAGAAGGACACATTTTTTTTGAGTCACCTCGCAGCTCTTACAAGGTCTCACCTGATTGGAGACCACCCTTGAGGTTTAACAAAAGAACAAATGACAGAAACAATGGACCCTAGGCCTAAAACAAAAGGGCCATTGTTTCTGTTATTTGTTCTTTTGTTAAACATCAAGGGTGGTCTCCAATCAGGTGAGACCTTGTAGGAGCTGCGAGGCTACCGTTTTTTTTCGAAACGTTAGGAATTGTGGTGGCGGTAAGATCAGAGGCGCAAGAAAATTGTGGTTATGCGCGAACGGAAGAATTAACTGCAGTGAACTTTTGTCGTGAAAGCATCTTAAAGGACGAGCAAGCGGTTATTTAGTATTGACCACTGTCAATAGTAATTTCATTCATTCATGTGCTGGGTGAGATCGCTAATGGACTGATGACGGCTGCCTCTTACCCATAGATCGATTGCTTGTAAAGCCCATTTGAAAATGTAAATAGAAAATGCGCCATATAAAGTCATTATCATTACCAATTCACAAATTACTGTACTTTAGTCACACTAAAAGTAGAACTAAAATAACCACAGCACTTCCCGCTTTAACTTCCTGTGAAAAAGAATTCGAAGTTATCATGTTTATTGACTAGCAGAACACAGCACAGACAAATGTGGCCGCTCCCAACCACAACGAACCGCCAATAAGTCATGTGACTGGGAGTATATGTCACACCTTCCCACCGAGGCTAACTGGCGATTACATAGGGGAATGAGTACCTAAATCACAGTAACATAAACGGAATGAACCGAATAAATGCGGAAACGCAAGTTGTTAGCTCCTCAAAACCACTTAACATGGAAAAGTTGTGGATCGACCCTCAGTACTGGATCTTGCTTTATCCGATCATTACGCAGTACGTTGGCTAAACCCTCGTTCAAAAGGAAAGAAATTGCTCATAGAAACTCTAAGCGCATTAACTTTGATCGTTTCCGCGAGGATATCATCACTTCAGCTTTAATGAATAGTGACGCTTTGCCCCTAAATGACTTGATTGGACGATATAACACCATACTAACAACATTACTCAATGACCACGCTCCTACTAGGAAGAAATTTGTAATAGTACGTTGCGCTTATCCTTGGTTAACTCCAGAGATTAAAATAGAGAAGGTATCTAGGAGGCAACTTGACCACCCTTGGCGTAGAACAAGATTGACTGTTGACAGAAAACTCTATACGCGGCAGTGTGTAGTTGTCTGCAAACTGATCCGTGAGGCTAGAGAGCGTTACTACTGTGAGCTCATTGCTGAACTTGCGTCTGAACCAAGAGAGTTGTTTAGGACACTTGAAACATTACTTATAGGTAGAACTGAAAGGCTTTATTCAATTATCACCACTCCTGAAGTATTGCCAAACAGATTTGTGGTTTATTTTGAACAGAAAATAAGCAACATAAGAGCAGAACTAGACTTAAGGAGGGAGGAACTGCAGAAACCCTTTCCTGACTCAAGCGAACAGCACATTGATGTTCAACTGCATCACTTCACACCTGTAACTACGACACAGCTAGCGAACCTTATTGGTAAGACTGAACGTAAGTGATGTGATGTGGATCCCATCCCGGCTACAGTCCTAAGAGAATGCCTATCGGATCTGTTACCTAGCATTCTTGATGCCTTCTAGTCTAAAAAATGCGTCACTGCATCCACTTATTAAAAGCTAGTCTGCCATATGATGAATTCAGCAGCTTCCGCCCAGTTTCAAACCTTTTGTTCATTTCGAAATGTGTTAAAAAGGTTGTAGGAACTCAGACATGCATGCACGTTGATGACAACAACTTAAGTAAACTCTACCAGTCAGCGTATAAGAGGCACCATAGCACCGAAAAGGCCTTGATTATACCCGCGAGAGAGCCGCGAAGCGTAGAAGACGAGTCCCGAAGTGGCGAGAAGAGAAAAACCTTTTTTAAGACTTGAATCTCACTTTCATGCACACGCAAGGGTTAGGATCTGACTCTCACGGGCTCGGATTGGGTGATATTTTTACAAACACGCAAATCAATATGATTGGTTCGTTTGATTGGTAATACCTAGGGGGACGCGTGATTGCTAAGTTGCAATTCGACCTTTGTTAACCGCGCGGCCATGGGCCGAGCGCGGTTCTTGCTCTGCATGTTGTTTATTTTTTTATTTTTAATTTTTTTTTTCGTTTTGTCGGCGAGCTGAACCAAACTCCCGCTCGGCCACATAGTCAGTGGGACTTCCAGTCACGCAACTTATGATATTTATTCGCCAAGAAGCTGTAACAAAATATATTTTTTTGTGTGTGCTTTTGAAACATGTAATCGTGACTTTTAAGAAAGAAAGCTAAGACTTACGTCATCGGAGATTTGACAATGGCTACGACTGATGGTGCAATCGAAGATTTCACCTCGGCTATTATTATTATTATTATTATTATTATTATTTAACAAGGCTATTTTCTGCAACAGTCCCGTTCGGATGGTAACACCTAGCTTCTTAAGCTGTGCATACTACAACGAGTGCGCCAACGACTACCAGCACCACTTTCAGATGCCTAATCCCACATAGTCTTCCAATTTCTGTCTTCAGGTCCTAATATTTCTCAATCTTCTCACTTTCCTTTTTATACACAATGTGATCCCAGGGTGAAGCTATATCCACTATGATTGCCTTGTTATTTTCCTTCTCAACAACAACAATGTCAGGTCTTCTGGCCTAGATAACATGGTCACACTGGATGGTCATATCCCACAAGATCTTACATTTTTCGTTTTCCACTACCCCTTCAGGTTGATGCATATGTTCATACCATTTCTCACTTCGAGGCTCATGTCATACTTACAACAGAGTTTCCAGTGGACCAATCTGGCAATATTGTCGTGTCTTCCCTTGTACTCTTTCTGTGCCAACATCTTACACTTACTTAGAATGTGATTTATTGTTACACCCTTTTGGTCACACAACCTATAAAGCGGTGAATCTACTGACTTGTCGATGTTGAACTTAACGTAATTCGTTCTCAGTGCCTATTCTTGAGTTGCAAAAATAAGTGCTTCAGTTTCAACTTTCAAGTCACTTTCCTAGTCCACTCCCGGGTCTTGTCTTTATCAACTGTCTCTGGCATTCGTTTCCTTTGCCCCCTCACTGTCCAAGATCTTTATCTTTCTTACTCCTGCCATCAATCTCTCATTTGAATTCCTAACGTACCATACCAGATTATTTTCTTCAGCCTTCACATACATTTCACAGCTAATAAGCCCTCTTCCTCCTTTCTGCCGTGCTACGTACACCCTGTCTACATCACCTTTGAGGTGCAGTGCGCCATATAGTGTCATCATTTCCTGGTCTTTCTATCCAACACCTTTAGCTCATCAGTGCCAATGTGTTGGCAGCCATGATTTTATTCTTTCCACTCAACTTTAATACCAATTTCAGCCTACATTTATATTCCTTTGAGAACAGGTCTTTCATCTCCTTTTTCTTCAACTGATCTGTTTCCAGTACAGGCGCCTAAGTACCTATACCCTCTATCCTCAATCTCCTTCATAACCTGCCCATCTGGTAGAACAACTCCTTCCATCTTAACAATTTTACCACGTTTCAGTACCATCACCCCACACTTTTTTATCCCAAATTTCATCCCTATGTCTGTGCAAAATGTATGGACTGTCTGCACAAGCGAGTCAATCTGTTTGTAGGATTTCCCAAAACGTTTTAGGTCATCCATAAACAAAAGGTGGTTTATCTTAAACTCACATCCTCCCCACTCATAACCAGCTCTTGGTCTTTTCAACACAAACGAGAGTGGAACCATGCACAATACAAAAAGCAATGGTGAGAGGCTGTATTATTATTATTACTATTATTATTATTATTATCATTATTATTTTTAGTTACAAGTTAAGCCTGTCAGTGGGCTTCACAATTCGGCCACTCCTGGTTCTGTACAAGCTTCTTTCTGAAGGCGTGTAAATCGACGATCGTTCTGGTGATGTAGCAACTGTCACCTCCTCACTGGGTGATACGCACTTACTAGGAGTGGCAACTTCTGCCGCTGACGTGACACCTTCCTCATCACTCTCCATTAAAGAAGTCAGTAGACTCGGCTTGTTTTGGAAGGTGTTTCCTGTTCCTTTGCAACGACGTTCCTGACTCAGTTTTACGACCTATGATCAAGAAATGGGTCATATAATCAGTGACAACTCCGGAACCCAGGATCTATTCTCTCAAACACATGGCGCATGGCGATCGTAATAAAATTTTTGCCGTTGCTGAGCAGCCACTAGCTTTTCACACGCATTCAGTGCAACCTTTGGTCGCAGCAGTTCTGCAGTGGTTGGCATCTGATTGGACTTCAGACTCCGACTGTTTCGGAACATCTGCGAGGGAGAGACACCAATCAATTCCAGATACGGGGGTATTGCGATACTCCATCAAAGCAACATAAAGATCTTCGGCTTTACTCAAAAGTTGCTTGATTGTACCAATTGTTCTCTCACTCATACCATTGGACTGCGGATAACCAGGACTGGAGGTTATCAGCTGGAATCTCCACAATAAAGCAAAATTTTGCAGCTCGTGGCTTGCAAACGGCATATTATCTGCCACCAATTCATCTGGGACCCCGTGTCGGGCAAAGATGGATTTTAAATTAACCACGACAGAGGAAGACCTCTCAGACGAAAGTAGGCAGACTTCAGGAAATTTGGAGTAGTAATCTACAACACACAGGCAATTCTTTCCTCTAAATTCGAAAATATCAGATCTTAGCTTTTGCCGGGGTGTTCCAGGAATTTCATGGGGAATAAGAGGCTCCTTTTGATTGTTTCTTCGCCAGCCTGTACACTTGCTGCAACGGGTGAAAAGCATTTGCTGAAGTCTGGGGGACACTTGATTAAGATTTTTCTTTGTGAGCGATTCTAGTGACTTTTGACCTGTTACGATCTCGACTGGCTGGCCATAGACGTACTGATGAAACTTCTCGCATGCAAAAACTATTGCCAAAAGCTCTGTATGGATTTGAGCATAGTTCTGCTCAGAGGCTGTTAACGAACGTGACGCGTAAGCCACTGGGTCTTGAAGCAAACAGGCACCCAAACAATCTTTGGAAGCATCAGTCTCAATCACAATTTCTTTGCCTAGACCAAAAAGCTTCAGAACAGTTGCACAGACCAAGAGGGCTTTAATTTTTTGAAAGGCTTTCTCCTGTGCAGGTGACCAGTGTCATTCAGTACCACTCTTCAGTAGGATGCGATTGGGGCTCCGATACTGCTGACAGGTTGGAAGCAAACTCTCCGAGGTAGTTGACTAGCCCAAGAAAACGACGAAGATCCTCCTTTCTCTGAGGCTGTGGGTACTTTACAATTATCTTAATTTTGTCAGGGTCAGTTTTCAGTCATGATCACATTTTGATGACGTGTGTACATCAGCGTCTCCATAATCCGTGGTTTTCTGGTTACAAATCTGTCCATGCTGTCGCTATTCAACTCATAAACAGAATATACAGCTCGATAACCGAGCCTGCTGTAAGCCAAGCAGTTTCTAATACTCCATGTTCCTCGTCATAGTATCCTTAAACAGGGAATACCTCACCTTGTGGCGTCTGGATGATTTTCCGATATAGTTACTTATATACTGTAATGATAACAATAATTTTTTTGGCGGGGTGGGGGCGGAAGCTGAGCATTTTGGGGGGGAAAGCTTATACCCCTCAAATACCCTATAGATAGAACCCTACCGTGACTTGAACAAAGTTATTAAACGTGAGCACTACAAAATCCCAACTGCAGATGAAGTTGCCGCGAAGCTCACCGGTAGAAAAGTGTTTTCAATTCTTGATGAGAAAGATGGCTTTTGGCAAATCCCATTGGATCAAGAAAGCTCATTTCTTTGCACCTTCAATTCCCCCTTTGGGCGTTATCGCTTCTTAAGCTGCCCATTTGGAATTAGCTCGGGGCCAGAGGTCTTCCAGAAACTTAATGATCAATTATTTGGAGACATTCAGGGTGTACATGTAGTTTTTGATGATCTTATTATTTCGGGATGGGATGAGATTGAGCATGATGGGGTTCTGAAGCAAGGTTTTGACCATGCTCGTGCGAACAATGTTAGATTTAATCCCAAAAAGTTCCAGTTCCGGGTGTCTGAGGTAAAGTATGTTGGTCATGTGTTGTCATCAGAAGGGTTAAAAATAAAATAAAATAAATACAATACAATACAATACAATACAATACAATACAATACAATACAATACAATACAATACAATACAATACAATACAATACAATACAATACAATACAATACAATAAAAGAAAAGAAAAGAAAAGAAAAGAAAAGGAAAGGAAAGGAAAGGAAAGGAAAGAAAAGAAAAGAAAAGAAAAGAAGAGGAAAGAAAATACCATTGTAACATTTCTGAAAGTTGTGTCTTAAAATGCACCAGATTGCATCTCAGCGCATATTCATCTCAAAAAATTTCCGCGGGGGATGCCCCCCAAACCATAAATTCTAGAGAGAACCTTGCACGGGGGTCCAAACATAGGCGGAGACTTCCATCCCTTTTCTCAGCGATCACAAGGCTATTCACCCAGTCTGTGGCTTGATCCACCTTAAAAATGGCACGACTTTTCTCCGAGTGGTCTAGAGTTCCTTCAGTTTGCCATGCAGGCTAAAAGGTACTTTGCGAGGTGGGTGTACAACTGGAGTGGCATCTTGTTTTACCTCAATATGATACTCTTGCGGCGTACATCCGAGGCCCTCAAAGACATCTTTATAATCACGTAGAATCGCCTATCTTGAAGACAAGCTTACAGTCAAGCTGTCAATCTTCTTTACCAGGTTGAACCTAGTACATGCTTCCAATCCAAGGATAGGGACAGACTCCAAATCAACGACATAAAAATCCAAACTCAGAGTTTTTTCTTTCACTGTGCAACTGAGACTGACTCGCCCAACTGGAACAACCCTATGGTTTGCCATACGACGACAATACTTCATTGGTCTCCTCCAGCTTTCCACGCATTAATAGGTTGCCATTTTTTGACGAGATATAATATTAGCTTCAGTACCAGTGTCCAACTTGAATTCGACAAGTTTTCCACCGACTTCCACTTTACCTCGCCAGGCCTTTCCATCCACTGTGTTATCTCTAACATGCATGTCTCCAATAAAGAGCTCAGTATCCACTTCTTCATCGTTTCTTGCATCTTGTGGACAATTGTCCAAGGGAATGCGGAAACTGTGTGTACTTTCCCAGTGCGCTGACTGCACATTTTAGCAAAATGATTTCCTTCCATCGCAGACAAAACACGTTTTCGCGAACGCTGGGCACTGTTTAAGACCATGCCTGCCACAACATTTGGAGCAAATAAATTGAGTCCACCTTGTAATCTCTTGTTTGGAGCTTTTAGAAACTGCTCAAACTTGCTTTTCGGTTGATTGACCCCTGATTTCCTTAAGCTGACTCTCGGTAACTTCTGCCGAACGACAATGAGTTTTAAAGCCTTCCCTAGAGTTAACGCGATCCTTGGAAGTTCCCAGCCAGGGGTTAGAAATCCTTAATTACGTTCAGGGATTATAAAAGTTTACGTTGGGGGGTTGTAATTTGTAAAATCCTTACGTCCTTTACGTTCAGGGGTTAGAAATCCTTAAGTTCAGGGATTATGAATGTTTACGTCCGCGGGTTGTAAATCCTTACTTTACATGTATAGTCGCTATATAAGTGAGACGATTTACATAACGGTTTTTTTTGTGTTATTTTTATATATGGGCCGGTGCCCAGCTGCTACGAATGATCCAATTTTATTTGATAGTACGTCATTTTCAAGAGTAGACCTGTTACTAGATTCCCTTCTTTCTGGGTTTCATATTTTACTAGCAACCGCGTGTCATCTCAGGGGGATATTTACGTTGTATCGTTTCTTCAGAAATAAGCAAAAACGACACGTAGTTAGTTTGACCACAGCTTACCTTTAATTAAAATACTTAGAGCGGTTTTTAAATAAGTGTCGTAAACCCAAAACGGCAAAGTAATTACTTTGGCCAATCAAAAAGGACGGAGAAAATCCAGTAAACCAATTAAAACTCGAAGTGATTTCACGTAGCCGACATAAAGCGCGGGAAAATGTGCACGCGCGAGCCACGATTAGTTTTGGTTTCTCTTCTGATTGGTTGAAAATGTGGTGCGAGAACTTTGAACGAATTACTAAGTGAAGTAATGCAAAACCAAAGTAATTTGCTAATTACTTTCGACACTCAATTGAAAACCGCTCTACTTTGGATTCAGAGTCTTCTCATGGGCAAAGTATGGAATTTCCATCAGTCACACGAACGCGCTTGGCCATCTCAAGAAAATACATGCTCGTATCCTCAAACTATTTTTTTCTTTCTGTTCTCGAGTGGGGCTAAGACGGGGGTCCAGATGGGGTCCAGTTTGGGGGTCCACGTTTTGTACTGTCCCTGTATTAAAATATTCCTTCAATTCCACGCACGAACCGTTGTTAAATTACGACAAGCATAACTGATCATCTACTTTCCCCTCGGCAGCATTTCAATCATTTAGGTAAACTAGTTTTTTAAAACTTAGCGCGACGGTTCCGGTGCTAAGAGCCATGAATATTGAGTGCAAAAACTGAGTCAACGTTATAACATATTTTACTCCGAAAAAACGGCTGCAGTGGAACCCCGCTACAACGAAGACCCCGTTATAACGAACAACATTTGAAAATCTGGCAGAATTACAATAAAATATGTGGAAACGAAACCTGCCATAACGAAATCCCCGCTTTACGAATAGATTTTGACGGTCCCAACGTACAATGAATTAGTTGCCAGTAACTGGATCCGTGCTTTATACGCAAAGGGTTCTGGGATCGCCAGGAGGCAAACATCGTAAGTTGCTGTGAAAAAATGTATGGCGGAAACTTACTCGATGTCCAAAAAAACGATGTTGGAGAGAGATCAACGCTTTTTTTGACACCGTTTTATCAGAAATCGGTTTGGGCAATGTGACACGTGGCAAGTGTAAGCTTTTGTATGAATAACCGTGAAATATCAGATAAAATTTGCTGATGAACTTCCTTGCTTGCGTAAGGTTTATTGTGAAATAGTCTCAAAATATTACAAAATTAGGAATAAATCTGGAGGAAATAACTGAATAAAGTCTTTTCACTTGTATTTACGTGTGTATGGACTGGCTTTTGGCCTATTTCCAAACTCAGTTCTCAAATTAATTCCAAAAGTTCAAGAAGATAGGGACTGACCATGGCAACAAACCAGAACACGCTGAATAAGTCAGACTGAACGAGTGAAATAATTTAAGGAAAAAGCAAAAAAAAAAGGCCTCCAAAGATCATAACGATCTGCTAAGAAACGCAGAAAAAAGACAAACAAAGTCTTAAAAAGCCAGCTATCTCTCTGATACATGGCACAACGTAACGTTACAAAACAAAATGATTTCTGGCCCGGGTCAATCAATCAATCAAACTTTATTTAAAAAGGGTAACACACAATACCTTTTAAAATTAAAACCAGAAGATCACTCGCTTCTACCACCGATAAACATATCGGTCGAGTCAAGAATTAAATTGGCGCAAAAGCGTCAGGCCCTAAGGTCACATTCACATTACTGATGAGAAAATCAACACCAAGGACTAAAAACGGCATTATCGACAATGTATCGAGACGAACTATTTTCTTGGAAGAAAAAATATCACACAGCAGTATAGAGATCCAAATGTAAAGCTTCACAGGACATTGCTAAATGAATCCTACAGAAAACGCCCAAAAGAGGCGTGCATTAAAATATGTACTCAAGAGGGCAAAATTATAACAAAGGCAACAGATACCAGACCAGGTACAACGAAGTCGTGTAGGCCTGTCAACCCCATTTAACAAATTATTTTAAAATTTCAATGAGTGTTGGTCGATCAATGTTTATGAGATTGCGAAAGAAGAAAAGCACGTGGAAATGAATGGTGAGAGACTACATGTTTTCGCTGACGTCATATCGCCGACCGACATCACACAATTTTGGCGGATTTGGTCTCGATTTCAGAGTACTCAACATTCAAGATTGCAGGATAAAAGGATCGACATTGGGG
>NC_090892.1:8331781-8336781 GCF_036669925.1 Montipora capricornis
GAGACTCATGCATGAATAGGAATGACGAAGGCGGCAACTTGTCATCACACTGCATTTAGCACGAAGCGGTTCGCGAACATAACAACTTGTCAAACCTTCCCGCCCCTTTGATCTTCTAAGCTGCTCACGAAAGAGACTAAGAGATTGACCACCCACGTCAAATATTAAATTTCCTTCTTCTACAGTAACAAATGACACTACGGCTGAGGTTTGTTTGAAATCCAGATTTCATTGGATTAAATTAAAAGAAATTGTGATCTTGCGACTCGTTTCTTTGGAGATTTCCTGGTTTGCGGTTACAGTGTATTCCAACTTTCGCCATTTCCTTTCCAGTCAGTTAATGGCTCGAACTAAAATAGATGTCTACATACGGACTGTGATGCGAATGTGGAAAACTGTTTTGGAAAAAAACCGAAACTCAGTTTTAAAAGAAAACTGCATGATGAGGCATATGTTGGATATTTCCTGGATGTGGGAACAAAAGAGCCATAGAAAGGAATGGAGAAAAAAAAGGCTTTTAATTAGAGTTCATTTTCCCGTAACGTTCGAGTTCCGCAACGGTAGTGAAGGCAATTTTATGAAACCCATTTCTTTCGATGATCTTTGATTGTTTCATGAATACCGAACTCTTCATAAATGCATACCTTAACACAAGTCATTTTTCTTACTGTCGGCTAGCTTGGGCAAAATTAAGTGTTATTCCGCGTTGAAACTGACGAATTTTCCACCTTCGTATGGAAATCATTTAGATTTTACGAAGTCGAGGCGATGTCCTCGTTGCACTTAACAATTGGGTACCGACTTAAGGAAAGGTTTAGAAGAAGAACCCTGATTATGTCAGTAGGTTGTTCAGCGTTGTCTGAGAGACTTCCAGAATTAAACTGCCTGGATATTGAATTTTCAGCGATAAAGCACTGGCTTGAACTATTCAAACTGGCTATACAGACATCACTGAGATTAGGGCACCATGAAACCAGTTTGTAACGTTGTTTTTTTGGGCATTGACACTGTTCAGTCAGTGATAGAAAAAAAGCAATGAAATCCAATCTGAATATTACTATACCGGCTTGTTTTGGGGCCAACAAATTGACTGGTGTGATCCTCTGGATTTGAATAGACGCGAATCACATTATTCATTCACTTTTGAAGCAACCGAATCGTCTTCCCATCATCCGAAATCCGCTTTGGTGAGTGTCTTTTTTAATAGCGTTTTTAATTTGCGTTCCGCAAAACGTGCTGACTCACATTTTTTAAAATTTGTTGACAAATACGGGAAGTGATCGGAAGTGTTGCAAATATTCTCACAGTTTCTCCGGATTTGCAATTTGACACGGCCCTTGAATGGCGGTACATATCGATAGAAAAACAACTATAATGATTCCAGATGCGTTATACCTTAAAAGCGTTAATAATACCCGTCTTTCCAGCAGGTGAAGTTGTGAACGTTTTTCGTAAATCAATATCTTGACAGGTGGAGTTCATCCTTTGATCGTTCGACAAAATAACCAAGTATGCTGATTTCCTTTATTATTGAACACAATTCACTTATCTCATCATTAACACCCTTTGAACTCGCAACTGACCATGAAAACATGTTTTGCACTAACTGAAAGCAATACGTTGAACGTCTCAAATAGCGAAGCAGAGTAGCTGTCAACGGCAAAACATTCCACGAAATCTTGCAAATAACGGATCCATCTTTCAGATTTTTCTTTAAGAATAATATCTCTAGTAAATCTTTCTGCGAAGATCTGGGAAGATCTAAATCCAGCTTTGCAATTGGCTACTACGTTTTCCTCTTCTTTCAGCCGGGGAATACACCTTATTCCAAAATGGCCGCTGATTTATGCGGATACAAATTGGGCCTTGTTGCCTCGTTCAAGATAAAATATTCTTTTGAATTTTAAGCTTAAGAACGAGGCATCAAGGGCTTATTTTAATAAAAACAAAAGAATATTTAAATGGCGGCCATTTTGGAATAAGGTGTATACTAGCTAGATTTTAACCGCGGAATATGAGGCCACAACCACAGCTAAAAAAAATATATTAGAGCAAAAGGACGTATTCAATTCCCTTGGACATATTCCCATGATCACAAATATTCCTCTCGCCTGAGTCAGTAACACTGTTTGCCAGATTTGTGACAAATGAACTTACCGGCAGTAACTCTAAATCAGACAAGCGTTTCAGAGTTTTATTCCAAACAAATATATTTTACGAAAATGAGACCACATCTATACGAATAATGTACAGAAATCTCTGGTTTTCAACTGAATTAAGAAAGCATCAGATTACAATCTAACTTCAGGGTTTGTACAGTGATCACGTCTGAAATGTAGCTATTCTTGGGACTTCGCGGTTATCCTGATTTGCGATGTCGGCAGACGCTTTGAAAACACGGCAGCTAAAATTGGCTGTTAATCGTCCAAAAGTTCGTGATCAGGGCCACACGTATTATTGTTATTGCCGTCTGAAAAATGATCGTTTATTGAAAAAATACCATAAGTTGTATAAATGATCTCTTCCGCCGCGACGGCATCGTTTGCCGTTCTGAAGCACAAAAAATAACTTGTAATTGAATAGCTCAAATCAATAGTGGCGGGAATAGTAGGAAATCTTTAGGGATTTCTCTGCCTAAATGCTGAGATTACTGAAGTTATTGTGTTCTGCCCAAAGGTTACTGGCAGAGGGCACAAGGATTGGAAAAGGTAGAATGGCAAACGAGGAACGGGGAATCTTCTTCTTGTGAAGTCCTTCTCAGCACTGTCATGGAATAATTAATTGTCTCCATTTCGGGAGTTCAGTATAAACAAAAAGAATGTATTACTTTTTTTAAAATAAACTGGGCAATTCCTGCATGCACACTCCTGGATAAATTCTTTTCCTGGGGAAATTTTACTAATGTCCCAAAAGATTAAAAAACAAAACGTAAATTGGAAGAAAAAAAGAAAGGGTATCGTGAAAATTGAAGCCTATAGAAAACAAGAAAGTGACCAAAGAACAGCTGTGAAAATGCATTTGGAAAATTATATAAACAAGGTATCAACTGCGTCCATCATTTTACTAATTATTTTAAATGCACACTTTTAAAGATTCCTCGTTTTGAACTGCCTGCTCTTTAAAACCTCCTCATTTTAAAGATTCCCCGTTTCACGTCTTCCGTTTTTCCTCCCGACGTCACGCGTTGACGTTCTTTTCTTTGAGGAAACCTGCGGATGTATAACATTTGTTGAAAAATTTCTGTTGGGATAACCATTTCATAGTCGTAAGTGAGATTTTCCAAGTTTACTGACCAACCGGACGAAACAGTGCTTATAATTTTTATGCTTTCAATGCTTGGTCGCGTGAAATCAGGCCCGGGAATAATGATACAGGAGTTTTCCGACGTGCTCCACATATTCCAAACGGATTTTCCGAAAAATGACTGCTCCGTTTGACATGGGACCGAAATTTACCGAATTTTTGGCTGAATGGTAAGCACCCATTATCTTCATAAAAACGTGGCTACATACTTCTTGTGTATCAGGAAAGTCCATGAGAGCGGTGCTCAATTGTTGTTGGCTTTAGTTTATTCTCTCACTTACACGAAAAGAAAAGTCAAAGAGGCCTCACTAAGTTCGTTGTGAACGTGGAACACTCTCCGCTTTGACCAGCAGAATTACCAGCTGTTGACATGGTATTATCCATGCCTAACTATAGGGAAAAGTTATCTTCATTTCGATAAATTCTCATCTCTCGCTGACTAACATAACAGCCTTTCCGGTGACTGTACATTCTTGATTAAAGAATCTAGAAACATGATAAGAGATACATTTAATTTATTTGGCCTAGGAATGTCACTTTGAGGGTAGGGTATGTTACACTGGGCGATTTAAAGTACCGCCAAAAAAATGTGCTAAAATTCGTGCACGTGCAGCACGGTTTTTTTCTCTTTCAAATGATATTATTGTTTTGTGGCGTTTGTCGTCGCCGTAGCCGTCGCCGTTAACTCCCGAAAATCTGCAGAAGAACGCGGATGTGAATGCAAATAAGTAAATTTAATTTCCCGCGAAACACAGAAAGCGAAAGGAAGAAAAAAGCTTCCAGATGAAAATAGGAGTCCCGTCCTCATTTATTTGAAGGGGCTATAAGAATCCTGAAGATTTTAACGTTATCAATAATTTGCTTCAAAAGCAAATTTTTAGCCAATAAATTCAATTTCCGGGACGAGTTTTAGTGAACTATGATCTCACCTAACTGTACTGCACACAAATGAGTTCGGAGACCCCAACTTGTTTACATACAAACTGAATACAAAGTGTGGGAAACTTGGGTATGTACGCGGAGTGAGAGGGGAAAATCAGTGTCTGAGAAACCCGAGAAAGGTGATACAATTTTCACAATCAAGCGTAAATCTGCAACGCCTGGGCTCCTGGCAACGCATTATCATTTGGAGGGATTTTCCGATGAAAGATGTTTATCGAACCCGGCTTTTTTTTTATCAGCAACCTCCTTCAGAAGCCAAAAAAAAGCACTGAGTGAGCTGTTTCCTTTTGCTTTTATGAAACGAGTGATAAAGGTCGAATTGTCACCGTGAAAAGATGGTAGGGCTAATATCTCGAGCGTTAACCATTGAGGAATGTAATTCGGAATCCTCACCCGGGAGAAGGAGGTCCTGTATCCGAATCTAATCTGAAGTTAGAGATGATGTCGGTTTTTAGTGGTAACAGTAAACATATCATAAGCAATAACAATAAGCATCATAGGGATTTTAAAACTTTTGTTCCAGATTTTTGCGGTTCTCATACAAGTGAAATGGTGGGCCATTTTGACCGATCATTTTGGCCCTGAAGTATTCTAGGTGTTTTGAAAGAAGGGACAAGTTTGAATCATGCGCGGTCGCATTAGAAGGTTCCGTCAGATTATTATCAGATCTTAGCACATTGGCAATGCAATCTTTATCAACTCGTTTGACAAAACTCAATTTCCGTGTTGACGCCGCACGACAGTTTCTTTATTCT
>NC_090892.1:8349281-8356781 GCF_036669925.1 Montipora capricornis
AATAGCACTTTTGTGTTACGACTTCGTGGAAAAAATATTCTCCAAACTTGGACGGATTTGAATAAAAAAAAGTCTTTGGTGGGATTTAAGAGGTTTCGGACACCTGTCTTTCCGGCTTACTACCGGTAATATGGAAATTTCTCACTGCTACAGCTTTCGGCAAAATTCTGTTTGTTGCTATTGCATTGCAAAGCGTGTGACTCGAACGGCATTCGATAGTAATGCCCTGGCTATGGTTAATTAAGCGAGAATACAAGATATAAACAGTGGAAAGATTTATAAGACGCATGGACAGTTTTAGCTGTCAATTAGGACTTGACAATTCAACTGCCAAACAGCTTCAATCTATGCTGTCGCTCTAAAAGGGCGAACCTGGGCGATTAAAAAAAGGGATACTTTTCTGGAAAGATGGCTTTGTACAACGGAAGCCAAGTCGAAGATTGGAAACTCGACAACATAACTGAATTAGGCAACAACAATCAGTCCACCTTCCAGCCAGAGATTCCAAGTTCCTTGTGCAGTCGTGGTGTGTACTGGCCGATTCACTCGCCCTTAATTTTGTTTTTGCTGTCCATTGTTGCAGCTAACGGCATCGAAATTCTTTTGATGATTTTCAAAGAAAGCCTACGAACGGTGAGCAATAGATTTCTGGTTTCCCTAGCCGTTTCGGATCTGCTTTTCGGTATAATCGCGATTCCACTGTTTCTAGTGTGTACCATTAATAATCAGACCATCCTGGTTTGCATGTTTTCGACTGCTGTCATTCGATTCACCGCGATTTCCTCAGTGTTTCATCTTTTTCTCATTGCTTGCGATCGCTACACGATGATTGTATATCCGATGAAGTACCAAGCACTATTGACTAGAACACGGTCGACTTTCTTGCTAACCGTGGCTTGGGGGCTGGCCTTAATTTCGTCCTTCATTCAGTTGTCGTGGTACAAAGCAAGTACCGGCTTCGCGGACCCTTTAGATGGAGGAATCCTTGTCGACAAGGTTTATGTCCTTTTTGTGCTGATAGTGTTTTTGCTTTTGCCTTTATTGGCAATTCTGTTCACCTACACTCATATATTAATCATTTCTCTACGGCATATCTTTGCTGCTCGGCGACGTAAAATAAATCTGGACCAGCCAGTTTCTCGAATTGTGCACGATTTGAGAGGAACATTCATTTTACTGGCCATGTTGTTGATCTTCGTTGGTTGTTGGCTACCTTATTTTCTCCTGATACTTCAAGACCACATTTCTGATAGATTCTTTGTGATCAGTCCAGGTTGGGAGCTATGCCTGATCCTGTACCTGCGATTCATTCCACCGTTGACAAACCCGCTTTTGTGCGCATTCTGTAAACAAGATTTTCGTCGTGCTTGGGGCAGCTTTGTTCAGCAGCATCGCTTCTCAATTCGGTTAAATATATATTCTTTGGTATCGGTATCAGGAATGCGTGAAAGGACATTTTCTACCGGGGCTAATGATGTTGCAAACCCGGAAGGTATGACGAGCAGTGCCTGATGACTGCGGAAAAGACACCATCGTCCTTCAGCTGCATACTTCAGCATTGTGACAGTACTATTAATCCTATATATTTAGCTCATTTTATCGTGAAACTGATCACCCCTTTTTGAAGGAGCAACGAGATGTTTTCCTCGACTTCATATGCATCTTCGTCAAAAAGGCCGCAGAAACTCAATTCAGTCAGACACGCAAATTAAAGTTGAAGAGAACATGCATCGGAAACATCTTAACCCGAGAAAACAAACATAAGTTAAAGACAATTCAAAGTGTTAATAGGTTATTGGAAAGAAATAGAGCATTTTCATCCAGTTATTAAGGTCACACGACAAGTAGTTAAAATACGCTTGATGCGATTCACATTATTTAACTTCACCGCCTTCGATAGACGAACGCAGTCCAGTAGATTGATATTGTAACTACAAGCTTAAGAAAGCCATCGTTTTAATCAGTTGCGAAGCTTTGATTAATCCGGTGAAATGTACCGGTAAATTGCGTATGATAGTCGGATAATAAGATTGGATATCGGCCAGAGATTTCATGTAAAGAAAAAAAGAGTCACTTCCGAATCGATTCTAACCGATGCTTTATACTTTACGTTTAAACATATATAAAAATAGCGAAAAGTCAAGTTAAACCCCATAATAACCTGGCAAGTTTTGTCTACATATTCCTAAAATCCTCGAACAAAAGTGTAGAAAGTGGTCAGAAATCTTAGAGTATTCGCAGTTGACTGTAGTTAAATTGAATTTTTATATTTTTTTTATGTGTTTTATGTGTTTCTGGTAAATTCTCATATATTTTGGTAGAAGTTTAAGCAGCTGCATAAATTAAGGTAAATACGTCCCTATGTGAAGCAACTGCAGTAGCAAATAACGAAAGTTTCGTTAAAAAATACATTGAAAATGAAACCAAACAGGTTCTCTAAAGCATTCACTGAGTTGTGTCACTGCTACTTTTCGTAATGTGCACATTGTGGGTTTTAATCAAATCCAAGAGAAAGTTTATGCGCCGGTCAACTCGAAACTTCAACAACTCCCCCCCCCCCCCCCCCGCCGAAAACCCCGGGCATTTGAACTTTTGAAGATTGGATCGTTCAAATTCCCGCCCCCTCGGGCCAAAATGGTGTTCAAATGCCCTACCCTATCGTCGGATTTGTCTGTCAAACCCTACTAAAGAACAACGTCTTCAATTCTGCTCCTGTTGCCTTTAATTAAGCTTTGGTATAACATGCCAACACATGTTTCGTGACCCTTTATATGATGATGCCATTTTCACCAGACATGAGCTACTACAATATTGAAACTATTAAAAGTGATTTGAAAATTGAATTAAATCGGCCAATGTCAATAAGCAAGAAGCTGCAAGAAGAAGCTGCTCTAACTCCGAAACACCGACAAGGTTGCTTAACGAGAGTTCTGTATACTTATCAACAACAGAGCCTAGAGCGTTTACGACTGGATGTATAACCTCCAACAGAAACCCCGGACAGAAACATAAAGGTTTCAGAGCCTTATTATTACATGATCATCATGAATGGGGGCGTGAAAACGTACCATATTGTATTTGCTCTATAGTATGACAAAGATGAATTTAATTCAATTCAATTTTGACCATAACCTTAAGTGGGTATAGGGCCAGAAAACGCATGATAACCGCGCATCGGCAGCTCAGTTGGTTGAGCACCGGGCTGTCACGCGGGAGGTCGTGAGTTCAACTCCGGCCGGACCAACACTCAGGGTCTTTAAATAACTGAGGCGAAAGTGCTGCCTTTGTAATTACATCTGCAAATGTTTAGACTCTCTAGTCTTCTCGGATAAGGACGATAAACCGTAGGCCCTGTCTCACAACCCTTCAATGTTCATAATCCCGTGGGACGTAAAAGAACCCACACACTTATCGCAAAGAGTGGGGCATGTGGTTCCCGGTGTAGTGGTCTGTCTTCTGTGCTATATCATGGTTGAGAGCGCACATGGTTGAGGACGCACTTAATTTGGAGCCTCGCTCTGTTGTGCGACCCCCACCACAGCCTGTTGTGGTGAAAGTGATTAAATACATTTAAATGTCGCATGGTCACGAGCAGCCACTGTTGCCTCATTCCATGAGATAAAACCCAACCCAGGACGAATTACGCAGCGAAAATTCTTTTAAAGACAACTTTTAAAGACCTTTTTATGTAAGCCAATCGCTCACAAATGTTACATTTCTTCCATCTCGTGCAAACATGTGTTAAAGCTGTTAGCGACTTCGGCGCCCGAAAAATAAAATCCAGTCATTTGAAACATGACACTTACGGTTTAATTTTCCCCACCCCAGTTTGACAAAGGTCAAATTCCCCACTCCCCGGGCACATAATACTCGGGAGGGAGGGGGCTGTTGAAATTTCGATTTGATCGGCGCATTATGTGTCAATCCTCAACCTGTAGTCCAACCAGTTTGTCTTATAGCAATGAAACAACGACGAAAATCTTGATGCAAATAACATTTTGTACTGAATTACCAGAATATTGACAAGTGAAATACCTTGTAAAACGTTAAATGCGTTATTGTCATGCATAGAGTTGTATGTGTCTTGTAGTATTAATAAATATTGCTTCCGTAGTGAGATCAATTCCTGGGTAAGTGCCACCCTGACTTATTAGCTGTAGATAACAATTTTCAAAAATCATCTCAAATATGAATAGACCCTAACCTTCATAAAGTTTTCTCGCTTAGAAATACAAAACTAGTTACAAAGTATTTGACAAGCTTGCCTATACGACTCCGTTCAATAAGGAAACAGTATGATACTTTTCAAGGCCAGCTTAACAAAGAAAAAAAGGCAGGGTGTGTAGGTACAAGACTTGTCGATGATTGAGCTGTAATTACCAATGGAATGGCTCTGGTCAACTTTCGGTCACTTGGTATGACAAGTGTTTTTAAATGCAAAAATCATGATGCCTTCTGCTTGTAGAGCCAGGGCAATTAGAAGGAAAGTAGAATAAAGAACTCAAGCCAATAAATAATTCTGTTGGCTTATGCTGAACTAAGCAAATGGTACGAAAATAAATTGCAAACACCAAATCGTGTGGCTTTTGTTTAATAAGTCGACACGTCCCTTGCAGATCAGCAAACAAGCAAAAAAACAGAAAGAGGATATGTTCCAGTTCTAAGTACTTCCTCTTTTGCAAAAGTGGCCCAGAGAGTACAAAAAGATATATATTTTGAAAATCCCGGTGATAGTGCTTCCGACGAAGTTTTGCTCGATATCAGGATGGAGTGGCCAATCGGAATTTTACTAAAAAAGGGTAGAAATTTCTTAAAACCACACTGATGAGAAATGAGAATGGAGTTTTCGACTCTGCTAGAGTCTTGATCACAATGGAATTGATCATCGTGGAATTTGATTGGCTTACTGTTGGCCGTGTTTCTGTCTTTATCAACAAATCACCGATTGGAAAACATTTGCTCCACTTAACGACTTGTTCCGGCAGATGAGCCATTTCGATTGAACTGCAATCCCTTGATTAATGGAACTGAAAGATCTGGTTTTGTCTACAGTTGTCATAAAGTGTGGTAAGGCCGGAATAAACACTCGAAAATAACGTGAAGAACATAACTTCCGGTCGATGGAACGAAAAATATGGTTAATGGAATCGAAAAATATGGTTTTGTCTACAGTTGCCATAAAGTGTGGTAAGGCCGGAATAAACACTCGAAACTAACGCGAAGAACATAACTTCCGGTGGATGGAACCGAAAAATATGGTTAATGGAGCCGAAAAATATAGTTTTGTCTACAGTCGCCACAAAGTGTGGTAAGGCCGGAATAAACACTCGAAACTAGCGCGAAGAACACAACTTCCGGTTGATAAAGGAACCCATTTTTAGGACGGAAAATGATCTCCTTTATTTTTGTCAGAAAACAACCAAACAACACTGACTTGGGCTGAAAGTTGTTCAAGAATAAAAATACAAGACTTGATATGAGCCCAGGGTGAAGTTTTGATCTCCTGAGGTCCTTTGTTTTATTGATCAATTAACACTGGTAAAAGTCGTAAGATTCATGGTTATCCCCCAAACAAATAAATCTCATTTCTTCATTTTCCTTGCAGAATAAAAACTTAAAAGATCTGAGAAACGTTCTACGCTGAAGTCACGGACCAAGTTGATTTACGGCCCAAGCGCGAAGCGCGTAAGGAAATCAAAGTGCCACTGTCGTTTCTCGTGGATATGAAAGTTTCCGCGATTGTTTAAAATTGGCAGGCTGAAGTTTTCTTTATGCACTAGTCAGTGTGATATAACAGCTGGATAATAATGTAACATCACGGGGGGCTCTCATATGCAACTCGATACCCAAAGTAATGCAGAGAATGTGAGGTGATCATGATCCCCTTTGCTGGAATTCAACCCTGTAAAATAAGTCTACCATTTCTCCGATAGGCATAAGATATCTCTTTGACACATCCTCTATAAAGAGCTGTACCATGTGTTCAAAGTTGCTAGTACAGATGACAGGGAAATTTTGAATAAGGTCTGATTTTTGTTGACAGGTCATATTGTTGATGTCATCAGGTTAGGCAAGTAGAGCAGATCCATTCAGTATTTATTAACACTTTTTGTGCCAGTTATAGACCGAATGCATAAATGGCGGCCAATAACATATACTTTTGTTTATGTGCTAATTAGCCTCACTAGCCTCGTTTGCATAGACAAAATACAAAAGAAAGGTTGCTTGAGAGTGAGCCTAGTGAATACATATTTGGCCGCCATTTATGCATTCAGTCAATACATTCCTCCAACAAACTTTGCAAATATTTATCACTATATTTGATTCTGTTACACTTAGGGCGCTTTCCATTTGGCAGAAATGACCGGCCAAACCAGGCATTTGGAAGGACTAACTTTATACCGCCTTCAAATTAACTCTCTTCTTGGATGATACACAATCCTCCGGAAGACATTAATACGAGGGGTTATCATGCAAGTGTAATATGGAAGGGTCCAAATCCGCGATAGGTCACCCGTGTCCAAATTCGCTAGGAGGGTGGCGCCGGTCCGTGTTTTAACATGCTCTTGCGAAATCTACATCTATCGCCGAATAGACGTCATGTAGACCTACATCTATCGAGAGCTTTATGACCATGAGAATCCGGAAACGTTTCGGATTCGTGTGCACGGGCAAATTCGATTTGAATACGCTACGTGTGGATGGAAATATTTTTCAATCTGGGATACGTGTGGACGGGGCCTTAGTTGGAAGAGAAAACCGTTTGGAAATTTATTGGTGTGTTTTTTGCTCCATTTTTAACTGATATTTTCAACACATGAATTCAAACCAGGATGTTAATCCATTAGCTGGCCAAGCTCCACGAACGAATTTCCACTCAAACACTGTCTCAGCAACCGAGACTCGCGTTGACCTTGAAATTTCCTAAGATGGTAGCACCGTTAACTCAAAAGAGAATCTCGCTGGCATAGAAACGCACTATGCAGTCAAAACATTAGTCAGTTTTGGACCCAGTCAGCAGTTTGCATTTTGTACCTAGTTTGCATTTTAAACCCAATCTGCAATCTGGAAACTGCAGTCTGTAGTCTGCATTTTATACTGACCGGTAGGTTATCTTATTTCAAAGATCAAAGAACTAGAAATAACGACGTCTCCTCCTCTAACACCAGGTAAATGCTCAAACCATTTTTCATGACACCTTTGATTACAACACGTAATCTTTAAACGTAGTACTACTTAACGTCTGGCATTTTTTCACTGTTTTGGATCAGTCGCTCTCTAAAATGCACATCCCAATTTCTTTTTGTTTAAGTTGTAGCGGCATCGCTTGAATTACGACGCATGTAACAATAAACGCCATTCGCATACAAATAAGTGGCTGGGTATATCCTGCAGTTTAGCTTTTCCCCCCTTTCTACAAAGGTGAAATGGTGTGACATGAATGGACCTTGAATGATTGCTTCGAACATTTCACCTCCGTGCGCATATTTCCTCTTCGGT
>NC_090892.1:8364281-8391781 GCF_036669925.1 Montipora capricornis
TTGCCACTGCTTTGTAGAAATTATTACTGACACTCACATCATTTTTGGCCATGGTTTATTAATCGATTATTACCTCTGAAAAATTGTTGACATTGGTAACACTGCTGATTTCATAAGCTGAAATACTGTCATTATAATAATCTAACTGAACTGCTGAAACACATAGTTTCTTTCATCTAGATGTCCAATGTTAATAACAGTAGTTCCCTGCTGTCCGCTTATAGGACTGATAACAGCTAGTGGTGCCCACCCCTCAATGGATTCATTTATATGTGTTGCAACATTTAATACATCGGAAACTGCTTGCACAATAAGTGCATCACACCATGTATGTTAATGTGACAACACACCCACAATTGCTCTGTAATGGGTCCAATAAATTGTTGACGGTTTGTTTCTGACATATTCGACTCCAGCAGCATGCACGTCCATGTGATAGGAAGGATCATTGTATAACTGGTGGGCAACAGAAGAAAAGACGCATGAACCATCTGAGGTACATTTTAGTGTCTTAAATCCTTTCTGAGCAAATCGAGCCTGCAACAGTGTTATAGAAGGATTTCTCAGTACTGCATGTGTACACGTTCCATGAGCAACAGGGCCTGGGTTCGATTTAATGTCTCCTGATATCAATAGCTTTTCTCTTGTTAGACAATAACTCTCATTTTGTTGATTCAGTTTTGTTGAATGCTTAGTTACAGATTGATCCTGACTACACAATAGAACTGAAAAGTCTTTTTTGTGTTTAGGAGTCCTGCGGGTAATAAGGTAAAAATGACTATTAGAATCTCCTACTCTCGAAGATTTGTTACGTCTGAGTTGCGGTCTAGGTCTAGACATTCTTACTGCAGTATAATATTATTTTCCAAAAGCGAGAGATAAACACTTTCTCAACTCAGACGAACTCGGTACGTTCTTCTTTAAATAATGCACCGTACACTTTCTAATTACCTTGTCTTTATGAAACAAGCTCGACGTTTTCTTATAAGGAATTCTCAGTGGAAGGTTCTCTGTTCCAGGGAGCGTGTTTCCATTTGCGAACGGCCTCAGCCCTTGCTCTATCGTAGGAGATTGGTACGGATTCCTTATCAGTTTTCCTTACATAATCGATGACCGAGTCTTTCGACGGTTCGTCATTATTGTCCGCCACACAAGTACTAGTGTCTGGAAGCATAGGTTGCTTGGTTGCCTCACTGTTTTTCATGTCACTGATGTTCAAGTTGGATTCATATGGCTTTGATGACTCGGCTTGCAAAACTTCGTGATAGCTTAATAAACATTGGTATACTTTGATAGCTTCGATGTCACTCTCCAAATGGAAGTCACCTTCCAAATGGAGTTTATTAATCCCTCGTGAGCTTAGGGGATCGGCAGAGACTGACTTCTCGAGTCTTCTCACCACGGTCAGTGTAAAACGCAGACTGCAGACCAGGGGTAAAATGCAGACTGAGGTTATAACGTAACTGTTGAAAAAGCCCAAACCCCTTAGAAATGCTAACCTTAGGCTTAATTAGTGAAGGGTTATTTTCTAAAGAAACTGTGGTGCTGCGTCGGTGGGGAAGTAGTATACAAAAATTTGGTTTTATCAACGGAGTTGATAATGTAAATTGGCCACCGTACAGAGATTCTAAAAGAGAGAGATTTCCCACACTTAGCAGTAACTTAGCTTTCCGTTTAGCCACTCTCATTTTCGCCAAAACTAGGTTTTGTAGTCACATCAACTTCATCGGCCGTTGCCTCAATTCTAAAGTCATTCCTAAAGGTTTTCGCTCGAACTTTCATCCGTCTACATTCTCTCATTCAAATCAGTATCTTCACCAAATTCAATGTGCGCAAAATTCTTTTTCACGTAATATTATGAGGATCACAATTAGAGCTATGTGCCAAAAACGAATCGCACTTGACAAACAAATTCTTCATTGCCGCTCCGAACTTTCCAAAATCTGTCCAGCAATTTTAGTACAATCGATTCGCGCCAAAATCCGACAACTTAATTCTGGACTGTTTGACCATTTACACCAAACCAAGACTCTAAAACTTCAACAATTAATAGGTCCGCAAATTACCGACGACACTACATTGCATAGCCATAATACCGTAATTACAATTCCAGAAAATCTTCCGCTTACTGACTCAGAGAAATCTGTTCTCAGTAAGGGCCTAAATTTTGTCCCTATTACCAAACGCACCAACGAATTTTCTATTAAGCAAGATGTCGAAAAATTCCTTCGCCGCGTTCAGTTAAAAGCCTTTTTTCACGACAAAGATGATGATGATTCGGACACTTCTAATAAAGATATTTTTGAAACACTTCCAGTTCGCAAATCCAAATGGACTCCCCCAGAGGGACAATTTGCCTCTTTAGATTTTTTCACCAAAAAATGCCGTCACGACATTCACAAACTTAGATTCAATCGCAACACTAAATTTTCCAACCTTTCCTCGGAAGAGTGGGCGGCGCTTAAAAATCTTAGTAAACGCAACGACATAGCTGTCAAATCGGCCGACAAAGGCGGCGCGGCAGTTGTTTGGCGGTCCGACCTTTACCAAAAAGAAGCTTTGCGGCAACTTTCGGATACCTCGTTTTATGCCAAAATCCCTAAAGATCTCACTTCCAAAAATCAAAAACTTGTCAAAGACACCATTCAAAATCTTATAGTTAATCAAGAATTACCGGACACTGCCACTAATCTCATCATCAACACCCCTAGAACTTCGTGCATTTACTTCTTGCCTAAAATTCACAAACCCAACAACCCAGGTCGCCCTATCGTTTCTGCCTGTAGTTGCTCCTCCGAACTCATTGCTACATACTTAGACCGGATTATGACGCCTATCGACAAATCATTGCCATCATACACTAAAGACAGTACACACTCTATACAAATTTTCCAAGATTTCAATTTCTCCGGCCAAGACAAACTTATTTTCACCATGGACATTACATCTCTATACACAGTCATTCCTAATAGCGAAGGTCTTCAAGCACTTAAACACTTTTTCGATCAACGCACTGTCAAAGAACCTAGCTCGGAAACGCTCCTCCGCCTTGCCGAACTAGTTTTAACGCTTAACTGTTTTTCATTCGCCGGCAACTATTACAAACAAATTAATGGTGTAGCGATGGGCACAAGAATGGGACCTAGCTATGCCAATCTTTTTGTAGGATATGTTGAACACCAATTTTTTAATCAGTACAACGACCCCAAACCTGAACTCTACGGCCGTTACATCGACGACTGCATCGGCGCTATTTCATCCAGCAGAGAAGAACTCGATCAATTTATAACCTCCGTCAACTCTTTTCATCCGGCTCTTAAATATACCTGGGAAATTTCGGAAACTTCATTGGCTTTTCTAGATATCAAAGTTTCTATTAGAGGCAACGTGCTATGTACTAGTGTGCACTACAAACCTACTGATTCACACAGTTATTTGTTGTATTCATCGTCACATCCATCACATGTCAAGAACTCCATCCCTTATTCTCAATTTCTTAGACTTCGACGTCTATGTAGTGATGACTCCGATTTTTCCAGCAAATCAGAGGAGATGTGCCAGTTCTTCGAAAAACGTGGCTATCCTGTCTCTGTGGTCAAAGCGGGCCATCATCGCGCCCAACAATTTGATCGACAGTCATCACTACAAACGTCACAAAAAGATAAGAATGACAGAATTCCATTCACCCTCACTTTGCATCCTCATAATCACGCAGTCAAAAGCATCATTCTTAGTAATTTTAAATTACTCCAAAATGATCCCGAGACTAGTAGAATCTTTTCGCAACCTCCACTTATTTCATTCAAACGTGACAAAAACGTAAGCAACTTCTCAGTTAGAAGCGCGCTCAAAATTAACGAGCAACCCGGCACTTTCAAATGCGCGCGCTCACGATGCAAAACTTGTCTTTTCATTGTTAAAACTAGCAAGATATCGGGACCTAAGCGATCTGTTAAGATCACCGATCGTTTCACATGTACCTCCGCAAATGTCATTTATTGCATAACCTGCACGTTATGCAATAAATTATACATTGGTGAGACAGGTAGACGACTAGGTGACCGATTCCGTGAACACCTTCGCGATGTTGAGAAGAATGACAAGGATGCATCCAAGCCAGTCGCTCGCCATTTTAATCTGCCTAACCACTCCAAAAAACACATGGCTATCTGCGGCCTTTCCCTACATCTAGGTACGACGGAAAGCCGCAAGAATCTGGAACAAAAATTCATCTTTCAAATCGGCACCCTTAATCCTCACGGTATTAACGAACGCTTTTCATTTAACTAATATATTCCTATTTTTCACGTTGCCATGTTACCACCAATAGCGTAGCTCCTACTCTACTATAAAAACTACACGTAACCCATAATCCCTCGATTCGCTCTGACGAAGGGCTAACGCTCGAAACGTCAGCTTTTAGAATCTCTGTACGGTGGCCAATTTACATTATCAACTCCGTTGATAAAACCAAATTTTTGTATTAGGCTTAATTAGGCCTAGCTTAACTATTAGCATTTCTTATGGGTTTGGGCTTTTTCAACAATTAAATTATAACCTCAGTCTGCATTTTACCCCCGGTCTGCAGTCTGCAGTCTGCAGTCTGCGTTTTACACTGACCGCTTCTCACCATGTGTCTGTCGATTCCATTTCGACATGTATTATTAAAGTATTCGCGTTGGAGAGTGAAAGGCGGTGCACAATTAATTGCACCAATGTGTACTTGTTCAGAATCTTTTGCTTCACCTTCGAAGAACGCCGTTTCTTTAATTCTTCAGTTTCTTGCTTCTAAATGCAGCGGAAGGTGCTCAAATTAAACACTTACGAAGAAAGCCACAAACAGCAATGGCGGCGCACAACCTCGTAGCGAACAGGAAGTCAGAGCTGTGTTGCGATTATCCATCCTGACTGGCTAATTAGATCGAACTTCCGGTTACGCAGGCGTGACAAATTTGCATAAAGATCCCCACTAAAACTCGTGGATATATCCACGAGTAAAAACGGGGTTTCGTAACTTACAGTACAAGGAGCGAGAAAACGAGGTTAGTAAGATGTTTATTGTATCTCGGAGGGAATTAGGCGCGTGGGAAAGGAAACTAGAACTACAGTAAAGTCTAGCGGAATTTTCAACTGCCTCAGATCATCTGCTTGCGTCAAAATCCGACAAAAATTCCCTTTGGCTTCTTGAAATGATTTCTTTGCAAGATTAATTATAAAAACAGTTTCACAAATTTATTTCACATTTTCGTATTTATAAATTTGTCACCCATGATATTAATAGCTAATCAAAATGGTATACTTGTGAAATTAGGGAATAATTTCACTTTGCGTGTTGTCCAAAATAGAATAATCTCCCTTGCCTTCAGTCTCGGGAAATTATTTGATTTTGGACAAAACGCGCGTGAAATTATTCCTAACTTCACTCGTCCCCATCTCATTACCAATGCTAATATGATACGCAAGGAAGGCAAGTCGCTCACTTAGAGTCCTGAAGACTGCTACAGTTTGGCTCATTAATGCTTCTATTCTCGTTTCGACAGTTTATCATGAGAAATTCTGTACGCATAGTTATCTTATTAACTGTTGTTTCACCGATGCACTCAACGGAATGTTATCATCTTACCTTCAACTCAATCTTATTTAAAGCCATCATTAAATTCTAATCACCTGGCCCCAGCTGCAGTTGTTCAAACGATGTATAGCGCTATCCACCGGATAAATCACTATCCAGTGCATAAGTAATAGCGACACCAATTGCTCTATCCAATGGATAGTAATTTATCCAGTGGATGGCGTTATCCAGGTTTTCGACAACTGGAACCAGAACTTCAATTGTACCTACAAGGTTCTTCTGTTTCTGCATGCTGCTCTGTCATTCTCTCGTTACCGATGGCAAAGCAATAGTCTGTAATTGATTTGTTGGTCTTGCGAATGAAAGGTCTCAAGCCAAAATTCACCAGTCCTAACTAATTGAAGGTAACCACAACGCGTTCATTTATCGATCCGACTTGTTTCTACTGCTTAATTCCCCGCGCTTTTTGCCTTCTTTAGACCGCGACCGCAGGAATTAGGTCCCCTCTTTTTGTAAAGAAGTCTATCATACTTCAAGGCTCAAGCCAGTTGAATACTTTCTAAAACAAACAAACTGTCCTATTTAGGAGGATTGAATCTACCCAACTGTTTCACATAGCGGCAAAGTTATAGTACCATGCGAAACACTCATCGAAATGATTTAATAGGTTACCATAGCAAAAGAGCCATCTAAAGACACCCTATATTTTGTCTTTAAATGCTTATGTCGCAAAAACGAACCAAGTGAACCCCAGTTCTTATTGCTGTAAAGTGATTAACAAACTAAGTGAAAGCTCTCTGCAAAGTTTCAAACGTTCAAACTTTGAAGAAAATTCTCTGTAGCGGATACTGAATATTTTCTTAAACTTTGTGGAGAGTTTTATCTCAGCTTGCTGATCACTGTAAAGCAATAAAAGACGTGGGACACCAAATTTGTTTTGAAATATAAGCGTTTAAGGACAAAATAAAGGGTGTTTTAAACATGGCACGGCACATCGGTGAGTGTATCTTGTTAAAATTGTTGGAACGGTTTGAGCCACCATAAACATCAATTATTATCAATACGCGCTGCCAAATGACAAACTACCCTCTTTAAAACGCGCCTTTTTGCGGGCCAAACGGGAAATTCCCTGACTGATTGGGTGCAGAGGTGTCAAACCGATTTCACTCGGCCAATGAGATCCTGAGCATCTCATTTTAATGTTAGAGTTTGCGCTAATTTTCGGGGATGAGTTTTTTTTGCTCTTTTCTCTCTCTCAATTTTTGCTCTTGTTAAGCTGATCGTATACGTATTGTAGCGACAACTTTCTGTACCATAGTTTCATGCTGTATTTTTGGTGTATTGATAGTAATGATAAACACACCACTTTTGTCGAGCGTATAGTTTATTTATGTCCCTTTCGGGCGCAAATGATGCCAGTCGGGCCACAAATAAACTATATGCCCTCCAAACGTCATGTTATTGCCCTTTTCTCGCAGATTTATGACGAAAACAAATAGATGGTTTGCTTCGAATCACTTTAGACGAAGATAACAACGATGTAATGTACAATTGCTGGTGGACGAACAAAAGGAGCAAATAAGAAATCTTTTGTTTTCGTCCACCAATACGGCGGCCACGACGTAGCGTGAAAACCCTATATTTTAGGTCAGTTTCGATTTACGATACCAACTACAAAGCAACGTATGGCACCAGAAAATGGCCTGAGAAGGCTTAGGAGGCATTGAGAAACTCATGCTCTCAAAACCATGCTGTAATAAGCTTTTCAAATCAAAAGATAAATATACTCCGTAATTGAAGCACAATTGTTTTTTCATTTATAACAAGAGTCCATTGGACTCCTGTTAATTAGCAACTATTCCCGAAGTGGAAGTGGCTGGTGGTGGAATGTGGCTCGCGAAGCGGCGAGGTGCATTGTAAATATCCACCACTAGCCACGCTGCTGTGAATAGTTATTTTCATACGGTTATATACTAAAACAGTGAGATAATATGGCACCAAAACATGATTTCAACTCATTTATTCCTGCAAAGATTACAACATTTTCGGGCGCAAATTCCGCGCGAATTGCTCGGAGGTGAATAGCACAGGATATCCGGAGTTCGGGTAGCCAATCAGCGCACGGGTTCAACGCTATCCACTGTTTTGGCATACTATACCTCGCCCTGTGCTCTTTCTAAAGTTAACCCTTTTTTTACTGGATCAATATAGGATGCAGATCTATTGTATTCTGGGTTCCTTTTGCATTTTCGTTACTGAGTCAATCCCGAGGGTCGGCCCCCGGGACTCCTCAGCACCGGAGACAGGACATGTCACAACATATGATGGCTAACACGATGGTTAAAACATTTAAACGTGGTTAATGATTACCAGTGTTCAATTCGCCTTTCTTCTGTACCATGTTGAAAATCCTTATCTTTGGTATGAAATATTCCACTTTCCTCCATGTACGTGAAATGATGGAAAGGTGTAATGCGCCCGTCAGAAGGATATATATTACAAGCTGATTGGCTACGGGCGAAAACTAACAGGAAAATCAGAGTCCTAGGCCAACCTTGTCTCCAGGGTCTCTCTTCTTCCCTTACTTGGAGGAAAAGAAGAAAGACCCTGGGGACGAGGTTGAGTCCTAGGAAGGAATCGAACCTACGACCTCCCTAACACGGAGCTACTAGAACTCACTGGCGAGCTATTGTAGGTCGTTTTAACTAGGTCCTGAAAGGACAATGTGTCTCACTGTAGTCTGCGGGCACTACAAAGCCGTGCGCCATTGTTTTTTTACACATAACATGAGAATTTTATTCCATAAAGCTCATTTGTACAAATCTATACGCTTTATTTTCACATGTGGAAAAGGCTTATACAGCCAATCAGAATGGCGTACAGCTATTTCACATGTGGAAGTATAACCAATCAATGATAGCGTAAAGGCGTTTCCATGCCAATCACTCGTGGATCTCGTGCATCTCGTGCAAATCGTACTTTGTTATTGAATTAAATTAAATTTGCATTTGGTTCTATTGTTAGTGAGTTAGTGGGTGAGATTTGTTTGTTTTATTTATTTTCTTTCTTTTCTTTTTTTTTCCGTCAGTCGGTAAAAGTCTTGCCTGTCACTCCCCTGCTAAGTGGTGTCTTTGTGCATAGAGCCTTCTGCTCGTATTTTCTTAGGATAGAGAGGGTGGTGGAAATGCGTAGATTTCTCTGGTGGACACAGTAGAATGATAAACCTAACCGGCAATGGCGTCGAAAGTCATGTAACGCGAATGGCGTTTTAGTGGATCTTTGAAAAAAATATACCCTTATGAAGCTCAATAATGGCAAGTCATTTGGATACTGAACAAGACAGGCGGTGGAATCTTAAAAGCGACGAGTAATGGACGTCGACAACAAACTGTCGCCCGTCGAGCCGAAATCAAAGTGAGCTGCATTTCTAAGATGTTACCAAGTTTGATGTTACGTAGAACACTGAAACCAAATGGAAAATTCTCTGTTAACTTATGGGTTCAACAAAGACAGAGAACGAATGGAACACCTTAAGTGGATCTGTGATCAACTCTGCACAGTCTTCAGGTAAAAAAAAAAAAGGATTATGTGACAGCCAAGAATTATTTGAAAGAAAGCTTGTCGTCTATTTTGTGCTTCATTATTCAAGGAAAAGGTTCTTCATGGAAACGGCTTGATCCTGAAATTTTAGTTTGTTGTAATATTGCGCATATTTGACACGATTGGGTTTTTTTTTCTTCACGCACGTAATGAAATAGGAAGGGGTTTTTGCCTCTAATTGGCCGAATAGCAAATATGTTGTTTGTTTCAAAAAATTGTTCGCATGAATTCATCATGTTTTATGATATGCGAGCTTAACTGGATAGTTTTTATGGCAATAGTAAAGCATTTTCTTGTTATTCAAGGAAAAGGTTCTTCAGGAAAGGGTTTGAACCTGAAGTACATGGTAAATAATTTGACACGATTGAGTTTCTTGTCTTCACGCACGCAATGAAATAGGAAGAGGTTTTCGCCTCTAAGAGCAAATATGTTCTTTGTTTCGAAAAATTGTTCGCTGGAAAAGGTGGCCTTTATGAATTCATCATGTTTTATGATATGCGAGCTTAACTGGATAGTTTTTATGGCAATAGTAAAGCATTTTCTCGTTATTCAAGGAAAAGGTTCTTCAGGAAAGGGTTTGAACCTGAAGTACATGGTAAATAATTTGACACGATTGAGTTTCTTGTCTTCACGCACGCAATGAAATAGGAAGAGGTTTTCGCCTCTAAGAGCAAATATGTTCTTTGTTTCGAAAAATTGTTCGCTGGAAAAGGTGGCCTTTATGAATTCATCATGTTTTATGATATGCGAGCTTAACTGGATAGTTTTTATGGCAATAGTAAAGCATTTTCTTGTTATTCAAGGAAAAGGTTCTTCAGGAAAGGGTTTGAACCTGAAGTACATGGTAAATAATTTGACACGATTGAGTTTCTTGTCTTCACGCACGCAATGAAATAGGAAGAGGTTTTCGCCTCTAAGAGCAAATATGTTCTTTGTTTCGAAAAATTGTTCGCTGGAAGAGGTGGCCTTTATGAATTCATCATGTTTTATGATATGCGAGCTTAACTGGATAGTTTTTATGGCAATAGTAAAGCATTTTCTCGTTATTCAAGGAAAAGGTTCTTCAGGAAAGGGTTTGAACCTGAAGTACATGGTAAATAATTTGACACGATTGAGTTTCTTGTCTTCACGCACGCAATGAAATAGGAAGAGGTTTTCGCCTCTAAGAGCAAATATGTTCTTTGTTTCGAAAAATTGTTCGCTGGAAAAGGTGGCCTTTATGAATTCATCATGTTTTATGATATGCGAACTTAACTGGATAGTTTTTATGGCAATAGTAAAGCATTTTCTTGTTATTCAAGGAAAAGGTTCTTCAGGAAAGGGTTTGAACCTGAAGTACATGGTAAATAATTTGACACGATTGAGTTTCTTGTCTTCACGCACGCAATGAAATAGGAAGAGGTTTTAACCTCTAAGAGCAAATATAGATCGTTTTCACTGTCACGCAATAAAAAAATAAATCGAAAACCATCCAGTGGAAAAAGTCAAGAATTCGTGATGTTGTAGAAGATAAATGAAGAAGACACTTCTCCAAGTTTTAGACCCGCGCGTTCCCCCAAACTTCAGATATTCGTCGAAATGTTTCGCAGAAATTTACAGAGCCCAGTATGAAAACGCCATGTTGGTGCACACATGTGGTGCACCAATATGGCGGCCGGAAAATAGTGTCAACATCTGTTACTTACTTTGGCTATCTAGGCGGGTGATCATCTGTACTGAACAGGCAGCTATTTACTGAAGCACTTTTCCTAATGCTTTAAATTCTAAAAAGGCTCAAAACCATGAGATAAATATACATTTCTCAATAAACTCGATCGTCGCCTCGTGTCACGCACCGCTATAACTCAGAAATTCAAAATGCTCTGGTTTCCAAACGAAGCACGCTATTGAGCTTTAAAATTGCAAATGGATACAAATTTACCGCCTCTTATGCCTGATGAGGATAAAATCTTTCGTGGCTCTTTAGCATTGGATTTTAGAACATGATGACGTCACGTGAAAACGATCTATATTCTTTGTTTCAAAAAATTGTTCGCTGGAAAAGGTGGCCTTTATGAATTCATCATGTTTTATAATATGCGAGCTTAACTGGATAGTTTTTATGGCAATAGTAAGGCATTTTCGTGTCAAAATGAGGTTAGCGTTTTTCTGTTGTGCTAACTTAATTAAATATAAATATACATTCTGCCTCGTGAGTTTGTTATCCTCGTTAACCAGCAATGGCGTCGAAAGTCATTGCAACGCGAATGGCGTTTTAGTGCATCTTATGTTGTATGTTTCGATAAAATGTTTCGCTGGAAAAGGATTCTGTGATATTTTCTGCTTTGTGAATTATAATATCATGTTGTGTTTTGAAGTTTTGAGCTTAAGGTTGAAACGTGATACGGGAGGATATTTTTAGTATTGCTCTGTAAGCAGGAAAGGTTTCATGAAAATAAGCAGGTCTGTTGGAAGCGTGCTTAAGTTTCAACAAAATGAGCCCCAAAATCAGCAAAAAATTGTGACGCCGGTGAATAATAAAGTAGCTGCTATTTCCAAAAAGGTGGAATTACCTGGTGATAAATAACCTCGTCTTGGAGAGTAAATTTTTGACTTTGCAGAAACAAAGGTGGGCGATTGTGATCTTTGTTTAGAATTCGCTCATTTATTGTCAGACTTTATTTATAACACTTGACAGAAAAAGATACTTACGAAAACCCGGTATCTTGCCATCATTTGACACAGATGCTTCACTGTTTGGCAAGTAAAGATGCCGCGGTAACTTAATCACGGCGCCCGCTGAATTCCGGCGATGTCACTTTCGATTTTGCGATTTATTTGTGCAGGCCAAAATGTACAATAACAAAATTGAACGTAGCAAAAATCTCCCAAAATGTTTGTCGCTGATCGCAACTTTTTATATTCGATATTCACGGTTCAAAATTAATGTTGTTTTTATGTCGTAAATATGTTATTCTCGAGCGACCGTCCTGGAAACTTTCTTCTGCTCTTTCTAAAAACTCTGTATCAATATTTATTTACTTTTGCATCAATATTTGTTTTTGCATAAAGCAAGCTAACAAAATCTGTACCTTGTTGAGTTCGCATTTGTTAGCGTTAATATTTTTTTCGGTCCAATGCTTCTGTTTTGCGAAGGGGTATATGTTTTAGGTCACCCATCGATACACTAACCCCGCCGGACTGAGATTAAGTTTAGTAAACTTTAGTATTACAAAGCCAAGCTGTCAGATGCTCAGAGGGCACGCTTAAACTTGTGCTGAAAAGAAGTTGTGAGGGAGCTTGAAAATTATCAGAAGCCAATGTTTCTCACTTCCTATTCATTTTCTTCAATCTTTCTGGGTTCAGTACTTTGCTAGTAACCACATGTCTTCTCAGGCTATTTACCCAAGACTTCTACCATGGCACTACAATGATAGACAATACCAAAACAATATCGTGCACTGTTAGAGCTACATATTACGCAAGGATATATCTGTTTCGTCGTACGAACGTGTGAGAGCCTGTGAGCCAAAGGGCCTCTGCTGGTATGACTTCTGGGTGACCCCTTAAATGGTCTTAATGACCCCCCAACTTGTCTGGAACGGTGCACGTACCACAGGCAACCCAATGTACCCTCACGGAGGGTCTAGTTGTTTCTAATTTGCGTTCAGAAAACTATTTTAAGGAAAATTCTCGTCTTATGTGTAATAAACAGTTCACGACATAGAAAGTGCTTTGTACGGAATTTTATTCACTCCTTGTTCGTGTCAAAAACCCTCACTCGCTCGTTTCTCGCTCGTTCGGGTTTTTGACACAAACAACTCGCGAATAAAACTCCGTACGACGCACATTCTATGACGTAAACTTTATATAGAAATACGTGAAATGATGGAAAGGTGAAATGTGCCCGTGAGAGGGATATATATTACAAGTTGCCCGGCAACGGGCGAAAGGACTACTGAAAAATCAGCGGGAATCGAACCTACGACCTTCATAACACCCGTCGGATGCTCTACTCATCGAGCTACCAGAAAAAACCCGTTTTTTCGTGCGATGATTTAATTAAATTTATAAACTAAACAACAATTACATTGTTGGCGACACCTATTCGGACACGAATGTTTTTACATAACATAAACAAGGAACTGATTAGTTAGAGTTTTCATAAGCAAGATTATCAATTTTTCCTTAGTCCATGGTTATTTTCCGCAAGTTTGGAAAGAGGCTCTTGTAAAGCCACTTCTGAAGAAAGCTGGACTTGCCGCAGATTTTAATAACTTACGTCCTATCCGTAACCTAAGGTTCATCTCAAAGCTGACAGAGCGAGCCGTTTACAATCAAACTTACGATCACCTTACGGCTAATGATTTGCTCCCCAAGTTACAGTCAGCTTACAGAAAACGTTACAGCACGGAGACAGCACAGCTTAAAATTTACGACGACATCCTCCTGAGTATGAATCAAGGGCATGTAACACTATTAGTTCTCTTAGATTTAAGCGTTGCGTTCGACACAGTCGATCATAGTATCTTGTTGGGACGTCTGAGGAAATCCTTTGGCATATCTGGCAAAGCTTTAGAGTGGTTCTCGTCATATTGGTCTGGTCGATCTCAACGAGTGACACTTGACGGTGGAGTCTCTAAGGTATTCATGACAACGTGTGGAGTGCCTCAAGGTTCGTGTCTTGGACCATTGTTATTCACCTTGTATTCTAGTAAGCTTTTTATGATCATTGAAAAGTACCTTCCTTGTGTGCATGCGTACGCAGATGACACACAGCTATATCTGTCTTTTAAGCCAGGATGCACCGCCACGGAAGACGAATCTATTGCAGCCATGGAAAACTCCCGGGGGCGGGGGGGTACTCCATTATATGGGCTATATAGGTATGTGCGGCCCCAAAGGGTAGGGTTTTTCAGCCGTTTTGGTCATAAATAGGGTATCGATTTTGGCCAAATTTCCGCCATTTTGGTCATAAATAGGGTATCGATTTTTGCACTCTAGTCTTGAATTCGTTTTTTATTTAGAAGAAGCTACTTCTTTATCATGTCCCCCCTCTTCCATCCGCGCTTTGCCTTCCTCTCCCCCTAAACATTGCCTTTAACATCGGTCTGAGCTAGGGAAATAATTATAAGGCAGGTCTGCATCAGCCGGGGTATTGATTTAAGGGTCAGGTCATAAGTAGGGTAGGGAAAATCGCAGATTTTGGTCATAAATAGGGTAAGGGTTTTGGGAAGCGGGCCGCACACCCCTACCCAATTTTTTTTGAGAGTAGCCCCCCCCCCCCCCCTCTCCGGGGGAAAACTGTATAAAGGCAATTCGTGCATGGATGATCATGGATAAGATGAAAATTAATGACATCAAGACAGAATTTCTGATAATTGGTACGAAGCAAAAACTTAATAAGGTCAACATTAAAACCTTGTCTATCGGCGACTCTGCTGTAGCACCAGCCGCGATGGTTCGGAATCTGGGAATGCTATTTAACGAAAATATGACCCTGTTACCACATATTAACAACACTTGTAAAACTGCATTCTACTATATCCACCATATTGGAAGGATCAGAAAATACCTATCTGTCGAAACTGCACGAACACTTGTTCACGCTGTAGTTTTTGGTAGACTTGATTACTGCAATAGCCTGCTCTACGGACTGCCAATGAAATCCATATCCAAGCTACAGCGTGTACAAAATGCTGCAGCCAGATTAATAACTAACACACCCAGGTACGACCACGTTTCTCCAATCTTACGGTCTTTACACTGGCTACCAGTAAAGGAAAGAGTGACCTTTAAGATCTTAACACCATGATTTAAAGCCATTCATGGTCTTGCTCTTGATTATATTCAAAGCCTCGTAACATTGCAACCCTCCTCGGAACTACCTTGATATTGATGATACATTGATAATGAACCTAGACATCGCATAATGGGTTTGAAATTTGCATGGAACTTTCAAAAAGCAACCTGTACCCTTAAGGTAAAGTGGGTTGGAGAACTTGTCCCCTCTGTTAGAAAGCGAACACCTCCAAAATTGAATGCCCAAGGTGATTAGTAAATGGAGATAAATATCGGTAGAAAAGTACGTTAAGAAACCAAGTTCCTCCGATACTGAAGGCTACTGAAACCGTATACGAGCCACTCCTTTTATCGGAGTCTGGTACGAGCATTGTGGTTGTGTGGGGGCCTAGGCCGAGCAATTGTAGTGTTGCGTTTAGTCGCGATAAAGGTAAGTTGCTTGCCAGGCAAGCTGTCGGAGAATGAAGAACTACGTTTTGAAGAGGTGAAAAGCAGAGATAAAGGACCCATGTTTGCCTTGCTATAGAAAACACGGACTGTGCTTCGCTCCATTTCAAATAACCTTAAAGAACACTATCACCAAACTAAGCTGAAAACAACAATGGCTTTAGAGATCTTTCTAGTGCTGTTTTTTTTTGTGCTATTTAATAATTATGACTTTCCTTGCATGCAAAGTTGGCGACCAAAATTTATGATCTGGCGACCAAATGTTCCATATTAGTCGCCCGCTGGCACCTGAGCAAAAAAGTTAATTTCAAGCCCTGTATGTATAGTAATGGTTTGATAGTTTAATTAACTTATTGTTATTACGCGCATGTGATTCTATTCATATGTTAACGCGCGCGTTATAAATAATGAATATTGATTGAAAGTTTCCAGGCGTTGATGAAATGCTTCTCGTTACTTCGCGACCTTGACAATCTGAACAACTTTTGACAAGCGAGATTTTAATTAAATCTTCATTTTGCTGAGCCTCATAAGATTACCAAGGGGTTATTTCCTTCGGGCCATTGTAATAACGAAATAATTGTTTGTTTTTTGTTTTTCAGCGTTCTCGTTGGCGCGATCATCGTCGCTTAGTTTCCTAACTAACTCTTGAAACTTTGTGAAAAGTAAAGCTATGCTCTACTATTCGCGGAACGCTATAGTTGATGAGACAAGACAAGGCAGTAACTCTCCGGGTTTTTTGGTCATTTTCTTACCCTGATTGGTAGGACCCGGCGTAAACGTGAACCGGAAAAAAGAGGCACAATCCTTCAGTAGCGTATACAGTGAAGGTAAGAACTGCCATTCCACTTGCTTCTTTCTTTGTTCATAAGCTTCACCGTTAAGTTAAATGGCCGTAATAGTAAAACATAAAATTAAAAATATGCGAAAACAAGTGCATTTTTGGGAGCTATTGCCTGCGCTTTTCAATCTCAATCTATGCATGATACCAGTAAATGGGACCACGAATTAAAGTTACCTACAGAAGGTGCCTTCGTTTACATCGAGGAGCCAGTAATTTGACGAGGTCATTAAAAGTACATGTCCTGTAGTTTCTGGACTCTGCTGCAGAAAGTAGCAATTCAAAATCACAGCGATAAAAACTTGACTAGTGGGAGACAACCAGTCGGTTGCTTACAATGAAAACGCTGTGGAGTGTTACTCAGCATGGTCTAGAACAAATTTGGCATGTAGCCGGAGCGAAACTGCCCCTTAAACTACTGTGCCAAGAAACCCCCAGGATGATAAATTCATATCAGGGGCACCCAACGTCAATTTTCGGAAAAATATCTGTTCGGAAGACGATTTGATATCTAGAATTTTCGGAACATTTGTTGTAAAATTTCTTGCTTGCCTTCCTGTCTTAGGACGTGGTATAATTGCGGATTTTTACCCTAAAAAGGTCACCTAGAATTTTCTAGAGCCTTCTTTCTGGCTGAAACTTTCGAAAAGGTAAGTTTTGATCCCTATAATTTTCGCATCACTAGACTTTCAGCCGGGAATCCGAACAGATGAAAAACTTTTAGGGAAAAAAATATGCCTAAATCTACCGTTTAAATGCTAATAAAATACATTTAACAACGCTATGTTTAAGTGGTTTTGAACTATATTCTCCTTGGGTGCCCCTGTTCATATGGATTGCTTTCCCGCTGTCTTGATACATGAACTTTTGGGTTCTTTCGAAATTAAATAGAAAAATTGTCCGGGTGAGTGTAGTCCTGAGAAGGACTGTTTGAGATGGCGGAGACATTGACTGACGTTTCGACAATCGGAGCGGAAGTCAAGTGACTCTCCTACTACTTTACTCAGAATTAGGATATGACCCCTGGGTTCTTGAGAGCCATTTACGAAAATAGAAAGGACTAGACGAGATTCATTTTTTTCCTTCTTATTATAAGAACATCTTCTGGCGCCTTTCAACGAAAACGGTCAGTTTGTACGAAGCAAGGTTAAAACCGATTGCCAAACCTATTTATGCTTTCCCCCCCCGGGTTTATGCTAAAACCGCTGTTGCGTCAATTTGAACAACGCGGAACCTTCACGTCATTAGTTTTTACGTTTGCATAATTCTGGCAAAGTTTGCGGTTGCTGGAGTTTTATTAGGTATTACAGACCATTTGAAACCACTGAGATATTTTTAAAAGGAGATGGAATGGCGCAGTGGTGAGAGCACGCGCTTCCCAACAAGGTAATCCGAGATCGATTCGGCTTAGACTTGGACCGGTTCTCTACTCTGCTCCGAGGGCTTTTTCTCCGTTTTCCTCTTGTTTTCCCTCTCCTAAAAAAATCAATCAACAATTTCATATGATTTTTCAGTGTCCTCGATTAGTTTCCCCAGCGCTAAATGGGGTTGACACTTTGGAGTTCGTTATTATGCGTTATTTGTAAAGACACAAGGAGTCCGTGCAAACGAACCATATTCACCCAAAGTCTATGCCTGTCTTGAGTAACACGGCCATTGTATGCTGATATTAAGAGCTGCCGGCATGTGTTGTCACCGGCTTTTGAGATAGCAGTGAGTCATCTTGTTAACTTCTTTCTAATGCAAGATCGAATTTGACATGTGTCTTCTGTCAGGGTACATGACAGCTAGTCTTGTCGGTTGCTGTTTTTGAGATCAGTTCAACTTGTTTGTTTTAACCTGTTTTACTATTAAATTGCACTCTCCGCTTGCTTGCTTTATGCAAATCTATGCAAGACACAGATTCAGTAAAGCGAGACACTTTAGACATATTTTTTCCTCTGCTTGTGGCCCACAGCGCCATGGTCTTTTGGTGTATATATATATCTGGAAGAGCATCAGTTGATTGCGCGTTGTATTTCGACAGAGAAAGTCCACGCCCGCTCTTCGATCTCCTAAGCTTAAGTGTTTCTGATAATCTTTTGAAAGACCTCCGTTCTAAGCGCGGAACGAAAATCCTGCTTCCACAAAGTGCAAAGCAGTGGATTGGAAAGTGGCGGCAGAAAACGAAGAAATATCATCAAGCGTTCTACCCAAAGAGGCATAGGTGAAAATTGCGATGATTCTTTGTGATCGCCCAGCATGGCCCAAAAAAATGGAAGCCAACAGCCAATGAATATCACAACCAAGATCAACAGGACGCTCTTGCCTCGCCATTCATTTGGACGCAAGGAGCGCGGTGCTGCTTGCTGAAGGGAGACGCTCAATCTGCGATCACTCTCTGTGTGTTTACAAGAAATGTAAAAGATACGCCCGTAGATGAAACACATTAGAACCAAAGGAACGGCGAAAAAGAAAACGATGCAGGCTTTGCTGTACTTTACATCAATATTCTCGGTTTTATCTTCATATTCATCTAAGACAGTGTTTTCGGGGAAGTACCAAGTCATCTGAATGAAAGAAGCTGTAAAAGACAAAATCCAAACAATTACCGTCGTGAAGATGGCTCGTCTTTTGGTAACAAGTGTGGCGCGTTGCAACGGGTGGACTATGGCGATGTATCGATCAACGGCAATGAGAAGAACGTGACAGACTGATGCAATGGCGCTGAATCGAATAAACATTACAGACGATACGCAAATGTGGATAAATTCCTTCAGGGAGCAGATGGCCAGTAGTGGAAATCCCACAACACCAGAAATCAGATCAGACAAGGCCAGCGAAGTGAGAAACATATTGGTTATCGATCGGAGCGTTCGTTTCTTGCAGATCAAGTAGATAACCAGGCCATTGGACCCAAAAATCAATAGACAAAGAATACCCAGTAGCGCAATATACGGCGACGAAAGAAATCTTTTTAATGGCTCTGGAAATGTTTGATTGCTGGATCCACTGAAACTTGTGTTAAACGAGAAAGAATTTTGTGATTCTTGCATTTTTATGATACCTAGGTATTGAAATTAGTCGTCCGAAACTCGTAATCTTTTTCGTCTTTCCAGCTAAGACAGGATTAATAATTGTTGCGTGAAATGGCCCTGAATATCACAGGAACGGACTAATATCGATCCATTACTGTTGGGACACTGTCAACTGATGTACAGACAGAGACATGTACAGCCTACTTACTTAAAGCACTGGACATCTTGGTGGTACAGGTGTTTTTGTTTTTCAGATGTTGATTTTCGAATACAAATTGAAATAACAGCCACTGTTCCTTGATGCGATCGCTTTCCACTCCGGCAGTGTCGTCACAGAGACTGTTATGACAGCTTGCATGTATTCATTTGTTGTTAGTTGATAAGAGAGCAAGATATAGAATACTCTTCCCCGGGGGAACAAACTAACTGTGGACTCTAAGGGGGTGTTATCGCAGTGATATCAAATTCGTTGGTTCACGTACTTCAAAGAAATCTGATCCGGAATATTTACCCCAGTTTTTAGCGTAATTTCCTCGCAGTACAGCACAAAAAACATCCTTTCAAAAGATCGATGCATTTAACCTGAAAACACAAACAAACAAACAAACCTTTGATAAAGTCTTGATACATCCCAGGCTCACAACGAAAAATATTCCATTCCGTTTTGCTATTTGCATCTTCAAAATAAAATTCAGATAACTATGTAAATTCAATATTGTCTTGATATTTTCACAAAATGTTTACCGTTTTGATCAGTGTTACGTTTTTGTTTCATTAAGCTCTCCCTTCTTGTAAATAGAACTTGCTTTGTAATATTTGTTCACTTCATCTGTTACTCAAACCGACTACTTACACATTGAAAATTTAATGAAATTAAATTCGGTGTTGTTCTTTTTCCCGCCTAACAGTATAATTTCCGGCATTGAAACACCAGTAGCATACTTTTAAAAACTAGAAGATTTTTCCAGCGTCTTGTCACGGAACTTTGATTATTTGAAGGGTAGCGCAAATTTCCGTTCCGATTGACAACAATTTTGCGCATCGCTCACATTATCTGCAGTCTCACGCAAGGTCAGCTGTGAATTTTTTTTTTTTTTTTTGCGTGGTCATTTGTACACAATGGTCAAAGGCGAGACTATTCGTGTTTGTTTAGCATTCCTTCGAAGAAAAGACTTATAAACCGTGAAGCTATTCTTGGCGGAAAAGGTAGCGTGCTTTAAGGATTTCCTTTCCCTTAAAATCGGGAATAGGTATCTTAAATTTTAATTTAAACGCACTTTAGAAATAGTCACCGCTCTTGTGCTTACCACTGGAGCAAATTTAAAATTAATTAATCAGACCGGTCCTTTCCCTTTCGATTGAAAAGAGTGATAAAAGGGACAAAGTATCAACGTACTTTATAAAAGGGGAAATTAATGTGTTTTCAAGTTTAAAGATAGTGAAATTTAATATTAAGCTCATTCTTTCGCCGGTAACCTTGGTTTCAAGTCCTCGCTCATTATGCGTGAAGGAGATAACTCAAACAGATTAAAATAGCACAAAAAGCGTAAGTGCAGAGTGCTTACTGTACCATCAAAGCGTGCAACAGGCGACATTTTTTACAGAATCGTTATTAATGATTTTTGGAAGCCGCGGGCGCTAAGATAAAGTGATTTTTAAACGGAACAGTGCGGCATTAGTCAACCGGGTTTTCAGGTCTCTAAGCTTTCCGGAAAGGTAGAAGCGCCGACGTAATTGAAAATGAAATTGAGCACTTTAAGAAGTTCACCGCAATAAACGAAAAGATAAATAAGGAAATGTTAGAGTTGCAAAGTCGACTCCAAGATGCTATAAAAAGTAGGCATCACGAAAAAAAAAAAGCATTCGCAGATTTTGTACACTAGCAGGCATGGGCTTATCAAATGGCATATAATTCTTGTTTCAAGGACAAAAATGTATTCGAACCTTAGCAGTGGTAAGAAACAGTTGTTACAAGGCCCACATTGAAAAGAAGTTAATTTTCTACTGCTGTATCAAGTATACTTAGTTTTTACTCCCCACTAGCAACTTTAATATGTGCAAAACACCTGGTCAAAAATAATTCGTGCGCAAAAGTCAGAATGAGCGGGAAAGAATTGAAAGTGAAAATTCAGTAAAATAGAAGCTATGTTACTAACTAGACGTGGGCCAGGACTGCCAGGAAACACTAAATTTGCGGAAAAAAAACAAACAACAAAAACAACAACTTTTCTTTCCCTGATACAATAAATAATATATAATTATATTTGGTAAATTAAAGAAAATTAAAGTGCCACTGTCGTTACTCGTGGATATGACAGTTACCGCGATTGTTTAACATTGGCAGGCTGAAGTTTTCTTTACGCATTAGCATTGATAGTTGGATAATTGTGTAACAGCACGGTGGGCTCTCATATTCAACTAGATACCCAGAATAATGCATATATGTCAGGTAATCCCCTTTGCTGGAATTCAAACGTGTGAAATAAGAATACAATTTCTCCAATAGGCATAAGATTACTCGTTAACACATCCTCTACAAAGAGCTGTACCATGTGTTCAAAGTTCGTTGCACAGATGACAGAGTAATTTTGAATAAGGTCTGATTTTTGTGGCCAGGTCATATTGTTAGGTCATCAGGTTTAGCAAGTAGAGCAGATCCATTCAGTAATATTAACACTTTTTGTGCCAGTTATACATTCCTCCAACAAACCTTGCGAATATTTATCACTATATTTGATACTGTTACACTTAGAAACAGATGATCTGAACCATAACTGATCACAGCAAATGCACATATATTCAGGGCCATGTGTTATCTTATCACGAAAAAGACTGAATCACTTTTGACATGGAATGTCTAATAGAGTGTTAACCTTGACAAATTTCAGTTTGGTTTAGCCTTAAGCTCTGCATAGCTTTCCTTAAATGGTTTTATGCTTTTCTGTTTAGGTCTCTGATATGTTCTGGATTGCTTTTATTTTCCTATTCCCTTGCTGCTTTAATATTTTCAGATCTGTTTTGGCGTTTTGCATTGTTTTTCTTTTCCCTGAGCTCTTCAAGTGATTTTGTCTCTTCCGCTTGATAGATTCTCTCATATAAACTCTTTTTTACCACTGCTTTAAAGAAATTAATACTGACACACATCATTTTTGACCATCGTTGATTAATCGATTATTACCAGGCTCTGAATAATTGCTGACATTGGTAACACCACTGATTTCATTTATAATAATCTAACTGAAGTGCTGAAACATAGCGTCTTCCATCTAGATGTCCAGTGTTCACAGTAGTTCCCTGTTGTCCACTTGCAGGACTGATAACAGTTACTGGTGCCCACCCCTCAATGGATTCATTGATATGTATAGTAACATTTAATACATTGCAAACTGCTTGCACAATACGTGCATCACACCATGTATGTTGCTGTCACAACAAACGCACAATAATTGCTCTGTAATGGGTCCAATAAATTTTTGACAGTTGTTTCTGATGGATTCAACTCCAGCAGCATGCACGTTCATGTGATAGGAAGGATCATTGTATAACTGGTGGGCAACAGAAGAAAAGAAGCATGAACCATCTGAGGTACATTCTAGTGCCTTCAATCCTTTTTGAGCTAATCGAGCCTGCAACAGTGCTATAGAAGGATTTCTCAGTATTGTATGTGCTGTATGTGTACTCGTTCCATGAGCAACAGGGCCTGGCCATGGGTTCGATTCAATGTCTCCCGATATCAATAGCTTTTCTCTTGATAGACAATAATTTTGATTTTGTTGGTTCAATTTTGTCGAATCCGTAGTAGCAGATTGATCTTGAATACACAATAGAACTGACAAGTCTTTTTTGTGTTTAGCAGTCCTGCGGATAATAAGATAAAAATGACGATTAGAATCTCCAACTCTCGAAGATTGTTGTCGGAGTTGCGGTCTACATATAGAGATACAATATTTTCCAAAAGCAAGAGATAAACATTTTCTCAACTCAGACAACCGCGGTACGTCCTTATTTAAATAATGCACCATACACTTTCTAATTACCTTGTCTTTCTGAAACAAGCTTGACGTCTTCTTGTAAGGAATTAATCCTGGAAGGTTCTCTGTCCTGGGGAGCATGTACTGCCTCAGCCCTCTATCGCAGGAGATTGGTACGGATTCCTCATCAGTGTTCGTTACATAATCAGTGACCGAGTCTTTTGACAGTTCTTCATCATGATCCACCACATCAGTACTAGTGTCTGGAAGCATGGATTGCTTGGTTGCCACACTGTTTTTCATGTCACGGATGTTGTTCAAGTTGTATTCACGTGGCTTTGATGACTCATAGCTTGCAGAACTTCGTGATAGCTTTGATAAACATTTGTATACTTTGATAGCTTCGATGTTACTCTCCAAATGGTAGTCACCTTCCAAATGGAATTTATTTATCCCCCGTGAGCTTAGGGGATGAACAGGCACTGTCCTCTCACCATGTGTCTGTCGATTCCATTTCTACACGTATTAAAGTCTTCGCGTTGGTCAGTGAAAGACGGTGCGCAACTAATTGCACCAATCTGTACTTTTTCAGAAATTTTTTGCTTCACCTTCGAAGAAAACCATTTCTTTAATTCTTCCGTTTCTTGCTTCTAAATGCAGCGGAAGGTGCTCAAACACTTAAGTATAAAAGCGGCACACAGCAATGGCGGCGCACAACCACGCGAACAGGAAGTTACAGCTTTCTAAGCTGTGTTGTGATTATCCATCCTGATTGGCTTATTAGATCGAACTTCCGGTTACGCAGGAGTGAATATTTGCATAAAGAACCTCACCAAAACTCGTGGATATATCCACGAGTAAAAAAGGACTGGCTTCCTGGAATAACTAAAAAGTTGAAAACATAGGTAGCCAGTTTCGTGCATATATTCAGTAATACAACACGCAGATACAAATACAACACAAACCACAAAATAAACATTCAAGGGATAATTACTTTAATTACCTTATAAATAGGAGAATTTTAGGGGAAAAAAGAAATTATTCCTAAGTATCAATATGATCATCATAATTAATTATTGCAAAACAGTTTTACACATTTAATGCATCTAATATCCTTCAAATATTGCTTCTTTTGTCTTTTCTTGAAAACAGAATAAGAATGATGATGATTTTATGTTATCTTCAATAGTATTTCAAATAGACAGGCCTTGAAAGTGGATATTGAATTCTAGCATAAGAAAGATAGTAAAACTGTTTCGATGCAAATCTGGAATTATAGTTATGGACACTAGTAAAAAAATGAATAGTCTAAGAATGTTTTAGGCAGAAGATGCTTTCTTTTAAAATATAAATACTGGCTTAAGAATTGTTTCGTATGTATTTCCCCAGATCATAATGTCATAGGTCAAAAAAGGATAAATTAAAAAGTTTCACCAAAATACTCAAGTCAACAAAACGTCTTATCTTGGACAAGATGCCGATGCTTCTTCTAATTTTTTACCTATAAATTCTATTTAAGTGTGAGTCAATCAAAAGGCCAAGATACTTTTTTGATTGTTTATTAAACGCACAAGAAAAGATTAAAAGAAGAATCCTGCAATTTCTTTTGTGGTGGATGGAATAGTAAAAAGTTTGATTTTTCAATGTTTAAAGATCTAGCTTGGTGGCACATAGCCAGGTATGAATATTTTGGAGTGTCTGGAGACTTTAAGAGCGACTTGCTGTAAAGGTCATCTATACCTATGCAAGATAGAAAAAATCAATTTTCTGAAAATTTGTCAGGAAGAAGGTTTTTACTAATTTGTTTCAAAACTGTAACTTTGAGGTTGTTTGGATTTTTATTTTCTTCTCCAGACGGCCTTTAGTATTTTGTCCCTGAAAGAGCAAAACTCGCCTCTAAATTACCTTTTTTTGCGAAGGCTAGCAAGCCAAGATATTGTGCGTAGCTGGGAAAGCTAACCCGTATTATTTAAATATAATGTTTGAGTACTTATTTCGTGTTGTCAGATCCACATGTAATATGAACCTGAATTTTTATTATGATGTCCCATCACTTCCAAAGTTAGGTCAAATTTGTGGACCAAAAAGTCAATCTGGTACATGGATTTACCTCTCAAAACTATTTTTCTGGATAAAAGTATCACTTCATCTTACTTTTTATCGCAAATCTAGCTTGGGTAAATAAAACGCAAAAATTTGACAGCGTCTTGTAATCAGACACTTGAGCTAATCGCTTGACATTTTGAACTTTCACGCCGCGATTATCATCTCGAACATCGACCCTGAAGTGTTCGCCTGTGGGTCGTTCTCCGGTAAAAATAGTTGTTTTCAGCCTCCAGATATCTGTTGCTGTAATTTAAAGACGGTTTCTAGCCGCAAACGATTCAATTTATAAAAGGGGTGTTTACAATAATTAAATAAAAAATAGGCGCTTGGCGAGCACAGACCATGCAGCACGCAACAAAATGTCAGTTTATAAATCGTTTTCAAGAAAAATCTTTAGAGACTATATTAGAATAAATAGTTGAATAAATACTCGGAGTTATTTCTTACCTCAATTTCGCCTTTCTGCTGACTCTTTGAGCTACTTTGCGTCTCGTGAGTGAAGCACTCAGAACTGTTGCCAGGTTACATATTAACCAGTTGACACAGGCAACCCAAGCTAATAGTTTGGTCAGTTTCGTTCGGAATTCTAATAATAATAATAATAATAATAATAATAATAATAATAATAATAATAATAATAATAATAATAATAGTAAGTGCCAGTCAGCACAGCGCGCTGGTAAGTGCCAGTCAGCGCGAAATGCTAATAAACAGGAGCAAGAGTCGAATCTGCATAGTACACAGGATCAGACTGTAATTCCAGTGGGACCAGTTAATACTCTTACCGAGGACAAAGACGATCTATTGGGAAAGGCGTTACGATTATTCGCATCGGTGAATCTTCAACCAGGCGATTACACCAGCCGTGGGTTTGACACCAGAATAAAAGAAAAGCCCTCTGGGAATGAAATCAATATAATCAACAAGACTGTTGGCGAAATAATGAGTCAAAACACAGTCCTCCCTGTGGAAAACCCTTTCGGATATCTATGGGTTGCTAATTGCGCATTATACTCGGCTGTCATAGCGTTTCTGCTCATTAAGGGTTGGAGAAAAGAACATAACATGCGGACTGACAGTGGAAAAAGGCATAGTGACAAGTACAAGAGAGAATTTGAAAAGAAAGTGACGGAGCTGAGAAAAAGAATATCGATTGCAAAGGCTGAGTTAGAGCGAATCAGGGAAAACAGAAAGATCACCAAGAAAGGAAGAAAAAACAGGACTATTTTGATGGAAGAATGTAAAAAGATCTCTTCTTCTGAACTGATTAATTATATGGAAAAGAAAAAGTCACAGTTACGTAAACTAAAAGCTGGATATACCAGAGGAAAAAAGCTTCATGAAGCAAGATCGATTAACCGGCAGTTCAATCAAGATACAAGGAAAGTTTACGCACATTTCAGGGCGCTGTGCAGTGAAGACGAGGAGCGACCTAAATATCAGAGTACCTCTAGCAATCGCTCTGGGTGTGATAGTGAAGAGAGATTTGAGAACATTGAGGATGCAAGCAATTTCTGGATAGAGTTATGGGAGACGAGAGGGACTGGGAACAAGGAAGCAGAATGGCTGAGTAAGATCAAGGAAGCAATTGCTAGGAAGGTTCCAGTGCCTTCGGAGGGGTCCTGGAGGTTAGAGTGCTCTGAAGCGGTCAAGTGTTTACTCAAGAAAAGAAACTGGAGCGCCCCAGGGCCTGACCGCCTTGTTAACTATTGGTGGAAGCGCATGCATGTGCTGCATGAGGGGATCACTAAAGCCTTCGTTGCCATCTCTGAAAGCACCGAGGAATATCCCACTTGGTTTTCTGAGGGAAAAACGCGACTCATCCCTAAACCAGGTGAATTCAGCAGCGAGAATCAGCGACCAATAACGTGCCTAAATAACATCTACAAATGGTTCACGTCGTGCCTTCAGACACCAATGGACAATCATTTGAGAGAATTCGACCTGATGGAGAGTGGACAAAGGGGAGCCAGATTGGGCTGCAGTGGGACGTCAGACAATCTTATGATTGACAGAATGGTGACGTTAGATTGTCACAGAGGAAAACGAAACCTAAGCATGGCTTGGGTAGATGTAAAGAAGGCGTACGACTCGGTGGATCACAGCTGGCTGCTTGAAATTATGGAAGTTCACCGCTTTCCTTCCTGGCTTTGTAGAGTCATGAG
>NC_090892.1:8399281-8414281 GCF_036669925.1 Montipora capricornis
ATTATATTCCACTGTATTTTACGACAAACAGCAGCCAACAGTTCCACTTTCCAGATTTGACAGCAATAATAAAATCAGTTGTATAGACTGCATTGCTTATGTGAAACATGAATGTAATACGTACCTTCAATTTGGCTTTGGTTAATTAGTTTGCCTTGTCCCACCTGAAACGCCCTCCAGACGGTAATACCTTGCTCGCTGTACTGGAAGTTGTTCAGGGAACTTACTCCCGCTAACTTAACGTGAGGGAGAACATTCTTTCCTTCAGTGCTTGCGTTAACTAGGACAACCCGTACGCCATTTAGACCTCCGTTAGACAACATAGCGTCTCTGAAGTCTTTGGCATTCTGCACATCGTGACCCTCGTTAATGTGACGTCTGACGTGAGCCTTTATTGAGGCAGCTCTCCTGTCGCAAGCTCCTTTTCCGCCTTGTGGGTCGCTGAAGTCGACCCGGCGGACTCTGACACCGGTTTTGGTCTTCATTGCGTTACATGTTGCCAGCAACACTGAGTTGTGATAACACCCAGCATTGTCCTGGCGGAGAAAGGCAGATGTAATCTCTGGGTGCTCTAATTTAAGGGTGCGCAAAGTATGCTCTAAGATGCGTACAACTGCAGATGTATCTTGTAAACAGTTCTCGATGATATGTACGAATGTCTGGCTTTGCAGCTTTCCGTCTACTTTTCACGCCACAACGCTTAAATGCCACGAAAGCCCCCGTTTTTCGAACCAGTCAGACTGAGATTCGCGATACTTCGCGGGTAAAGATTTCATCGCCCAGTCTTGGGTTATGAGAACCGAAGCGTCGTCAAGCAAATTCAAGCAGTCAATTCTCGCTTGATCTTGCCGAACACTGCGAACTTGGTGTGCTTTCCAAGACGTAATAGCCTCCTCTGATTGTTTGAACGTGTATAACTGGTCTTCTAATTCCTCCTCTGGCATACGGGCCTCGTTCAACAAATACCCTTCAATGTTCCGCAAGACGCTTCGGAGACCTTCACTCTGTGAGCAACTCCGGTCATGTACATGTTGGCATGGGCTTTGTAGTTGGCTATCGGTGATATCACTCAGCGCATAAGTGCTGCAATGATCAGCAACAGCAGTGCTCTCCGAAACATGAACCTGGAAAAGAAATGGTTATGTACTTTTCATAAACTTCACTTTGAATGATGCTATTTCTTCCTTCCCTGGAAAAGCTGCATAAAGAGGGTCACGTTTTTGTATACAAAGAAGGCGGTAAGTCTCAATATTTCAATATTTAGTTAATATTCAACTAAAAGTTGAAGTTGTTGATTCATCGCATTTTCTTTCTACTGGATGATTGTAATTGTGACTTGTATACAGCATATGTACCTACTGACGATGCGTAAATATCTTTTTGTATGACAGAATTGCCTTTACTAAACGACAGTGTTTTACCTTAAAATCTGATTTTAGACACTGTTTACTTTCTTTCAGTGATCTTTCCCAGCTTTTTGCAGCTTCTTTTGACAGACCCATCTCCTCCAACCGCTCTATCAGGGTGCTCAAGTCATCAAAGCCCTTTGCACCTGCTGCAGCCGTATAGTCAAGTCCTTGAAGGGACTTCCTTACTGTCGCAGAGCAGGCAGAGAGGATGCGTAACATTGTGGCAGCTCCGAAGGGCTTAAACTCGGTCTCTTTGCAATATACCTGATACTGCCGCACTAGTCTGCTCGGTATCATAGTGCGTATGACATTAGGAGTTTCCAGAACTTGACCGGAAGAGAGGCGAAGATGGCGCTGTCCAAAAGGAAGGTCCTGAGTAACATGTGGACTTGTGACGTAGTCTAAAAAATGGTCAAGTTGGGTGAGCTCAATGCGCAACCGGGGGCTTTTCAACATTGAAACCTCCGCACCACGCCCATACTGCAGCGCATGATGCCTCGCCATTTTGAAGCGGTACTCAGTCAAACCAGGTATATAATGCTGGATACGCTTAAAGGATATCAGATCTGCCATTATAGACAGTACTTGCCGCCGCGTTTCCCAACAAGATGCGTGCCGGTAAGTCTCAGCAAGGGCGTTGAGGTATTTCTGCTGTTCAGGTGACTCCTCTGCAATTCCAAATTCTTTCTCCACAGTGCCTGAATTTCTAAGTGCTTCCCAAAGATGGCCTGCATCTCCCGGTGCTATAACTTCAAGTCCGGCCACCACCAGGTTCTTTGCTTTTGCTATGTGACCCTTTTTGTGCGAACACTTGTCTCAGCCCATCTCTTTTTGGATGGCCCTATTGTAGGTGCGTTGCAGCAACGGAGAAATTCGTTGAGTTTTATTCGTCGATGTACTTTGCTATCATTTTCTGAAGGAGTGTTATCAAATAAGTCAGTACTGCTACTGGTTGGTGAATCCGATTTCGGTGAACTTGGCTGATAGGTGTCTGGTTCTTGAAGATGAAGTTGCAGCACTGCGTCGGCCAGGTTTTCCATGTCTATATCGTTTGAAACGTTCTGTGAATGTCAAAAAAAAAATACTGACGTTTTAGCAATACACTTAGGGCGTACACAGTTTGTATCGGATTTTGCAACAGTATGTTAAAAATTGCTCCAAATTGCAAGAGCGTGATTTTACTTAACCTGTCCATAGTGTTTACGAAATTTCTAGTTTTGTTAAATTTTTGTCATGAACTTTTGCCTCTTCTTATGGTTTTAATACTTTTTAAACTCTACGAAATAAACAGCAAGTAAGTCTTACCTCTTTAATATTTCCTTCTTGGGGTTTTTCGCTTAATCCGGAAGCTGCTGATGCCGCCGTTTGTTGATTTCCGTCGCGGGATTCCTTACACAATCCAGGGTCGGCTGTGACGAAAGCTGCTGATGCTACCGTTTCTTCAGTTGGCACTGGTGCTTCCAAAATTTCCCCATCAAGCTTCCCTCGGCATTGCCTGCATATTTCTGCACATAAAAATACCTCCGATTGAGTTTTTTTAGTTGGTGGGTAGAATCTGTACAACCTTTACAGCTGAACCTAATTCCTCCAACAAAAAACATAGCCGTCTTTTCAGTCGATTTAATCCCGTGGGAGGATTTTGTAACTAAATGAGTGGCTTACTTCGAGAAAGCCTTTTCAAACATATTTCCGTAACTATAAGCTCAGGGAAACGTTTCTCAAAGACCCAGATTTGATTTTCTAAGAACGTTATGTCAAGATTCTTTCAAGTTCCCGTTCTGCTGACTCAGCCCACAAGCAAACTTAATTTGGTTTGTCAACAGACCTGTCTCTTTGTCGAAACAATTCCTCACAATAAGAAGTTTCCCGGGTCACTTACTTACGTTTTCTGAGAAACGTGCCCCAGGGGTCTTTAGTGACGCGCCCAGTAGGGTTGGCGCTCATATGTGGCTCGTGACAATAATAATAATAATAATAATAATAATAATAATAATAATAATAATAATAATAATAATAATAATAATAATAATTATTATTATTATTATTATTAATTTTTTTTAAAATTATATTTTATAACTTACGTAATACCGCGTTCTCCTCTCACAGGCTTAGTTGAAACCATGAAATCGGAGCAGTACAGTTTGTTTTATTAGATCGCCATCTAACACCGAAAGAGTCACGATGTCTTGGACAAATAGTCAGTTGAAGATGCGAGTTGTCGATATCAAACACCCCTGTAAGATGAACATGAAACACTGAAACTACAAACTGAACCATGACCTGCTGTATCTACAAAATGTTAGCAACCTTAAGGCTTGAAAAGTTTAATTATGTAGACACTTTTGCTTTTAGGTCCTCCTTTCCCCGATCCCCTACTTTGCAGAGTGCAATCAAAATTCTTCCTTTTCCTCTCGTTTTGGAGATCAAACATTTCTGATTATGACAGACAAACTCGTCTTCAGCTACATACTATGGCATATATTATAGCATTTCGGACAGCTTCATAGTATGAAGTTATGCGTGACACTAGTACGTGACACTGAATCGTGCATGATGCATGACAATTGGCTGGTACAGAACAGCCAGCATGCACAGTCACCTATTGCGTGGTGTTGCCCGACGTGGTTCTCGCATTGAAGGTTTAGGGTGCAGATTATAACACAAATTTACAAAGATGAAAATCACTTTGCGTTTGGCTAGATAAATACATGTGATATGTACTCTCTTACCTGCTCGAGCAAGCACGAGCTTCGATTCACAGTCTAAGGCAGAGTCTCCGAATACACGAAAATTTCGAAGGTGACCCTGGATACTCTTTGCACAGCTTCCCACAACCACACACTGAACATTTGCCTGATTGTCTGCACTTGATCCACACGATCCTCCGACAAGCTTGGCAAAACCACACGAAGCCATTAAAATTACAATTTCTAACTTAAATATAAACGCAGGATCCTCCGGTTATATATGTTATGTACAAGAAAATCCAAATCAGACGTTAATTTGAAAGCCCAAAGGATACAACGCTTTTTTACAAGAAAATATTGTTCGCGCTAAAACAAGACAGCTCAGAGTTAATTCAAAGCACGTGCACGCACAGTTCTGCGAAATAGCGGAGTTCCGAGTTCCTGCATGCCTCAGTTTTAAAGCGAGTCCTGGTGCTCGACCATTCAAATGGAAATGAGTTGCTTATTCTCATGCAAATCAAACTCATTTCCATTTCGATAGTTGAGCACCAAGTCTCACTTCGAAACTGAGACAAACAGCAACTCGGTAATGGCCTATTCGATATCAGCAAGTGCACACACCTGTTATCCCGAGATCGTTGACATGCGGTAAGCAAAGATGAGTGGGTAAAGAAAGTGGCATAAATGAAATAAAGCTTATATTAAAAACCGTAATAAAACAATCAATTACAAAAAAAAAAAAAAAAGGCAACCAAACAAGAAGTAACAATGAGGATAAATAAACAAGGACGCTCTCTGTAGCGAGGGAATTTTATTTGTAGCCGGGCAACCGCTGACAGTGTTTCGAACAAGCTCTGAAGCCGCAGCAATGTTTATATCCTTCCTCATCAAGATAGCGAACATTAAGGTAAGAAATAACTCCAAGTGTTTAATCAACTATTTATTTTTCTAGTTTTCCTAAACATTTTCCTCGATAACGATTTATAAACTGACATTTTGTTGCGTGCTTTGTCTGTGCTCGGCAACCGCCAAATGTTTAATTAATTATTCAAAACAAGCCTTTTCTAAATAGACTCGTTTGCGGTTAGAAACTGTCTTTAAATTACAGCAACTGATATCAGGAGGCTGAAAACAACTATTTTACCGGAGAACGACCCACAGGCGAACACTTCAGGGTCGATGTTCGAGATGATAATCGCGGCGTGAAAGTTCAAAATGTCAAGCGATAAGCTCAAGTGTCTGATTACAAGACGCTGTCAAATTTTTGCGTTTTATTTACCCAAGCTAGATTTGCGATAAAAAGTAAGATGAAGTGATACTTTTATCCAGAAAAATAGTTTTGAGAGGTAAATCCATGTACCAGATTGACTTTTTGGTCCACAAAGTTGACCTAAATTTGGAAGTGATGAGACATAGCCTTGGCGTATAATTTTGAAAAATTGTTAAAAATTCAGGTTCATATTTAATGTGGATCTAACAACACGAAATAAGTACTCAAACATTATATTTAAATAATACGGGTTAGCTTTCCCAGCTACGCACAATATCTTGGCTTGCTAGCCTTCGCAAAAAGTGTAATTTTAGAGGCGAGTTTTGCTCTTTCAGGGACAAAATACTAAGGCCGTCTGGAGAAGAAAATAAAAATCCAAACAACCTCAAAGTTACAGTTTTGAAACAAGTTAGTAAAAACCTTCTTCCTGACAAATTTTCAGAAAATCGATTTTTTCCATATTGCATAGGTGTAGGTGACTTTTACAGCAAGTCGCTCTTAATGCTCACAGAATAAATTGGCATCATCTGCAAATGAATGAAAGTCAAACAGTTTTAAGGAGTAATGAGAGTCATTGCCCCCGCAGGGTTTTCATTTATAGAGTCTCCCCCGCGGGTACGTATAAAGAATGTGTGACATATTGGTGTAGTATGCGAATCAATCCCGATTTGAAGAAACTAGGCGCGCACGGTCGTCCCAGTTAATTTTTCAGTCCGCTCGCAAAGCAATGCTACATGGGTAATTCTTCCAACCACGAACACGAGGAGGAGATCGCCTATTTGCTGCACGAGGAAGAGAGGAAGATATTTGCCAAAATATATTTAGGGTGATCATCTGTCATCACAGTGATTTCTTCATATCTTGAATTCAAAGGTTGTTCAGCAGTAGATTGAACTGTTTGGTACAGAAATTGATTTGTCGGACACAAATCAGCAACGGGGTCGACAGACTCGACCCAAACACCACACGTATAAAGATCACAAATCAAAACTCAAAACCCAGTCAGAGAAACAACTATACGTTTCCGAAGTAACCGGCTGTTGCTTCATTTTATCATTTCAAGGCTTAGAAGATAGTAAAGGATTTATCAACGGTATCATTTGAACGATTATTAGATAATTTTGCAGTTACGTTGCACGAGGGTTGTCGCGTTGGCGAGCACGAGGAGTGCGAATTAATAACTCAGAAATGTAGCATCCTTTGTTCAGAAAACACAGGTCATAATTACTTATTTAAAATAACGGAGATTTTTTGTTCATCACGTGTTTTGTTATTTCAAGGGTTACAAAGAGAGTAAAGGGTAGAGGGTTATATCATCTGTTTTGCGAAGAAAGGCTGTGAAATATTCAAAGGTGAGAAAATTAACTTGCTACTGTCGTCTAAAAACGCATGTTATCATTACTTATTTGAAATATTCGAGTTTTTTTGGTCATCTTATGGTATGCCTTGGATAAGAAAGAGAATAAATCATCAGATCGTTGGTCACAATCCAAAGAGGGCACTTTGTGAACTCGGTTTTCGTTAACCCTGGAATTTATTCATGTGCAGTTGATGCTTTTTTGGAGGTGTCTACACATTTGTTTCTCCCGTATTTATCACATGTACCAGCAAGAAATGAGTTTACAGACGTGCTTTTCAATGGTTGCTCAGATTACATCCGTTCAAGAGAAGACAGTTTGTTATTGAAGGAAATTCGGGAGCCTGTGTGGTCATACATCATAGACCATTGCAGTTCATTTATAGCGAGGGACTGTAATGCCTGTTTTAGCCAAATATTTGAGCGAAGAACATAATTATGCATGTGGAAGAGGAGAGTCTTTTTGCAACCTTAAGAACCTTTGATTCTTTTTGCAGCAAATGTGCAAATCTTGTGACTTTGAATAGCAGTATATTTTTGACAGTGGTTACTGAACATGGATTAAACCAGTTGGGTTTAGATAAAAATATGTGGCCCCTGTATGTTACTGATGTGCATACAAACCCAGGACGGTTAAAATGCATGAGCTGTAATAGTCCTACCACTCAGCCTGTTTTCAAAAATGTATCAAACTCTTTATTGAATTCCCTCCTGGCTTGAAGAAAGACATAAATGTCTTTGAGTTGATTGTGATCAGTGGAGCTCAGTACAAACTAAGAGGTGTTGTGCGATGTAACAATAACCACTTCATTTGTTAATGTACAATAGAGATAACAAAGGATCGAGAACAGAGCGCTATGGGATTCTACATGATGTGTGACACTTTGCTGACTTTACGTTATTCACTATGATGACTTGTTGTCGATTATCAAGACATGATTTGAACCACTCCTTTGTAATTCCCCGTATATTATAATGTTCTAACTTCTTTACAATATTAAGAAAGGGTCCAGATAAGAACGATAGCAACAACGGCAACGAACATGTTGGAATTCAATTGGTATGCAAAAAGGTGATAACTTTTCTATTGTCTGTACTTACTTCTGATTGGCTTAAACAGCAAACGGTTAACAAAACGTCATAAAGCAGTATTATATTCATCCTTCCTTTCCAACCATCTTCCATCTTTCATCTGGTCTCAGTTTAAATGAATTCCACAGAAATCGTATGTGGGGAACATGTAAAATTGTAAACGTTTCTTGGCTTTTGCTTTCAACTCTTGTGATTGGTCAAAATCTTTTAACACAAAAAAACACCCTTTCAAAGTGGGCTGTAAATGAATTTTATTGCGTTAACTGCCTTCCTGTAGGTTTATGCATTCTCTGTGTAAAAATGATAACATTCCTATGTGGGGAAAGCCCCGTTGCCGCATAACAAAGGAAATTGCTATCCACCTTACACGGATCATCACTTAAACGGACTTCACAGTATGAAAGCCTTACTAAAATCAAGAAAAACCCAACAGGAATACTTTCTGTTCTCTATTAATTTTTGATTTTTTTCAAGATAGATATAGATAATATAGCATGCTATAAGTGTTCTGCTTGGAACTGTATCCAAATTGCTTGTCAAATGAACTTCCAAGCTTCTCCAAAACATTGGTTAATCTGTTATACATGAGTTTCTCAAGCAATTTGTGAAAAAAAGAAAGAAACGAGATGGGACGATAATATAATTGAATAAGCAAGTTTGGAAGCCTTTCTTGAAAACAGGTACAACATTAGCTAACTTTAGATCATTAGGCACAAAGCCAGATGTATAAATGAGGTATTAAACAAAATCTCAAATGGTTTTGACAAAACCGGCTGATTTCACTGACAATTTAAGAACGTCTACTAATATACTGAAAGGACCTGTTGCTTTTCCTGGACTCATCATCGACAAACTAAAAAGCGAACTGCAAAGCAATCCTTCCTGCTGTTTGATTACCAACAACGTTTCATAATACTCTGCAATGAGAAAATTACACATAACGGTTTTCCAAATTTGAATTGAGTTCTTCGCGTTTCAAAGGCGGCGATTCAAGGCAGCAACTGTAAAGAGAAGACCGGATGTGATCCTGAATTCGTTGAATCCGCATGCAGCAGGACGCTAGACGGATTCCTCCATTTCTCAGACAGCTGCAGTTTTCCTTTCCCTCATACAGACAGTCATATGATACCGTTCAGCAAAGAGAATTTAAGTGTAAACTGGGATGATGTTTCGGATTAAATATGAAGAAGATTATATGTTTACCTAAAACAGAAGGAAGCAGTGTGACCCAGTGTTTAGGGCGCTTGCTTTGAGGTCCGGAGTTCCCGGGTTCAAGACCCGTTCTGACCACTCGTTGAATTTGATCCTGGTAGTCCCTGGTTCAACTTCCCAGCTGCACTTGTGAATAGCCAACTGGTTTGCCTCCGGCCAGTTGGGATTCTGAACAGTTGTTGTTCTTGTTCTGTTCTATCGTTTCGTTTACTGTGTTTTATTGGCCCAAGAAAGCCTCTATAGGGAGCGGTCAATTATGTATGTATGTATGTATGTATGTATGTATGTATGTATGTATGTAAGATACAAAGCGGTCCGCCAAAGAAGGCGCTATCAGCACATAAACCTTTTTCGTATCGGTGAGATCTTACATGGTATAGGAAACGGGCAAATGGCCGCCCTCCCGGCTTCAGCTATTACTTTGAGAAAAATAACACAACCTTGGACTAATCTTGAAAAAAATTAACCCTATTCAACACAGTCATTTTTCACTGTGTAAATCAAATTTTAATGTTTCGCCTGCTATGATCATCTTCCGTCGTTTATAGAGAAGTCAACTGTAACAAATAGCTTCCACTGGTGTCACTTTCCAGCCATCATGTTGACACTTATTTCCGAGTGTAAAAGCGGTCTTAATTCTCTAAATAGCGTTCAAGACCATTAGCTCTTTCTTAATGCTTTAAAAATTGTAAGCCGTGATCGAAGGAAGAGTCATTTACGCGGCATTCTTGGATCAAATGCGATCCGGGCGGTGTAGCACTCAGGTACCGAAAACGATACCGAGGTTCCGACCTACCAAGTTCAAGCAACTTCAAGATACCAGTAACTGACGGAGGCATGGGAAAAAAAATTTTTTTCGTGATGAGTCCCCTTCCAAAAAGATTAAATAAGGTCTATTGCGGACGACGTTTTGCCCAAGATGGGTTGCTTTTGTTCCATTTACTGACTATCAGGCATGAGAAAAATTGGGAGAATTTACCCGACTGATTGAACAAGCCTTGCCTCCCAAAGAATAACATAAGAAAACAAAAGGAAAGAATTACTTCTTCTATATCATTTAAGTCGCGAGGGTATTTCCATGTTTAATGCTACATCGAAGAAAATATTCAAAGAATCGTGTCCTTGGAGACACAATGACTGAGTTTTAATCAAAGCACTTTAATCAGAGTAACAAAATAATTAAACTAAGAAAAAAATGTACGGCAGCATAGGAAAGAGTAATTCTAAAGCCGGTGATTACAAAATGCTTCAGTTCAAAATAAACCCGATTTTCAAAATCACATATAGCACTGTTTTTTTCCTGCGCAAAAAAAAAATATATATATATATGTATATATCCGCTTCATTTAGTTCTTCTTTCTAAAATTCAATGCCAGTGCGTGTTTGATAACAACTCTGAGTTTTGCATTTCTAGGATAAGAGGAAAACAATGGTTTGGAACAGGCTTCAATGTAAATTATTAATTAAGGAGGCAAGAGATGTCGAAATGGGGTTGAAGCAAATTCACAAAAGCTGGCATGGGGGAAAATAAATTAAACTTTGGAAATTCACACGATTGTAATCATCAACCACAATTATACCAAAGTCATAACATACCTCGGAGAGACGCGACTGCCAGACTAAAACGTACTTTCTAATTTAAAAATGAAAGGTACGGAAGATTTATCAATCGACGAAATATCACCGTCAGGGCGGTCGATACAATCACCGAAAAAAAGAGTTGATTTCTTTTATTTTTTACTTAAACATCCGGCCCACACCTTTTGTATTTGTCCTATTGCCTCTGTTTACATTATAAGTAGTTTTTAAGGCATTTTGTGTACGCCAAATGTTGGTAGGAAAACAGCGTTATTTATTTATGAACTACTAAGCTCCATGCGATTGATATGTTCGTTAGTGCCGCCAAAAAGTAATCAGACTTGCATTCAGCTTGCTTGGAACGTGGAAGACGGCTTTTCAACAAGCTTTGGGATAGAACGCATCTGAGCCTTGCCTGATAGCTGCATCCTATGTTTATAAATCTGAAATTCAGCCTTCATATTCACAAATCGGGTAAAATATTTCTTGTGTCACCTGTACCGGGCGATAAACGAAGACTTTAACCACGATATCTCGTTTCAACGAGCCGTAGTTCTGTATTTCCATGCCTCATTCAGTTTCACCAATAGCGGCGCTCAGTTCCACGAACTTGACTTCTCAGGCGCCTGGAAACAACGAGTCAAGCAGAAATGATACCGAGTCCATATTTGGACACCAAGAAATCCTTTCGGTGACAATGATTGTGCTTTTAGCAATTATTTGCCTGCTCATCGTTCTTGTGAACGGCCTCGTCGTCTTCTTAATCTGCAGAAACAGGACGTTGAAATCTGTCACCAATATGTTCCTCACCTCCTTGGCGCTTTCCGATCTCATCTCGGGCTTGGTAGGATTTCCTCTTTTTGCTTCGTGTCTAAGAAGCGGGGTCCTCAATGTCTGCGTATCTTCTACGATTTTCTTCCGTTTCACCGCCATCTCGTCAGTGTGCCACGTCCTCCTCGTGGCAACTGATCGTTATGTTGCCATAGTACATCCGTTACAACATGATTCAGTAGTCACAAAATGGCGCGCAATTGGAGCAACCACTTTTGTTTGGATTTTTGCGTTTTCATCTTCTGTCGTCCAGTTATCCTGGTTTGGCCTCGACGAGAACTCCTTGTTTGACTTTGAGGCTACGGAGGATTTGAACTTAACGTACAGCAAGACCTGCATCGTGCTCTTTTTCGCCTTTCCCTTGATTCTCATGTGTTGCATCTATGGACGCATTTTTTATATCTCCTATAAGCTCACCAAAAGTGATCGCGAATTAACAGACGTCTGGAAGGTGCAGGAATCTCGCTCTGTTCTTTATGAATGGAGAGGCCGCAGTGTTTTGTTGATTATGATGGTTATTTTCGTGGGTTGTTGGCTTCCGTTTTTCTTGGCAATGATTGATGACCACATGAATCCCACTGAGTCATCTCCTCCAATTTGGGTCCAGCGTTTGCTTGTGGTTCTTAATTTCATCCCTCCGTTGTTCAATCCCCTCCTTTGCACATTAGCCAAGAAGGATTTCCGAAAAGCTTTGCTAGGGGTGATCTACAAAAGTAATGAGCTTCGCCTTAACCTAGAATGGAGGTCAACTGCCACTGGCTCCGTCTAGCTTCCCACACATTTAGACACTCTCTCCTCACATCCAGTTCCTCACGCGATTAGTGGCACTAGCTACTGACCAGGAACATTTAGTAAAACTATGCTTCTGCTACAGAGTTTTCTTTTATTCCCACTTCAACTCTCGTTTTTCTGGAAGTTGTTTCTTGAGATCTTTTTTTACGTTGAAGTTAGCAACAGACAGTAGAGCCACTCTACCCAGGACGGAGTGCAGGTCCATCACAGGGTTATGCCACCCAGCGAGGCGAAGTTACTGCTTGTTCTGCAGTTTGCAATCAGTTAAGGAAACGATAGATACCTCTGTCCAGAAAAAGTCCAGGCCACAACACCCAGACTTTTCGACTAGAGTGCAGGTTATTCAAGTTCCGGCACTAGCGCGCAGTTTTGGTTCAATACTAGAATGCAAGGGCTAGGAGAAAAGCATACGGTCTATGTTTCAGCTCTTATCGCGAACAATTTCGAAAGTTTAACCATTTGCGGACATGATTACAAGGGCAGCTTGCTTTCTTCAGTTAGTTCACAGCCATAACTTGGCAACCAAGAACTCCAGCGCGGTAATCCTTTGTCGTTTTAGTGAGCTTACAGTTTGGTGGTGAGACCTGTTCTTTATTAGTTAAAATTGTTTAGCAGACTGGCCACATGACCGCGAAATCTAGCCAAAACAGTGACATCCGACGTCGGCGGAACCACTTCACTCTAGGAACGACTTGTTCGTGGCGCCAGAGAAATGTGAACTCGTGTATGAATCTAACAGTACCGGTTAAACGTGCTTTTAATAAACGACTTAACGATTGGAAGTCACCGCCTACTAACCGAAGGTGATCTTCTCTTGCGTGTGTACAAGAGCGCACGGTAAACAATGCCAATTGAACAAACAAGATTTATAATTCCAGCCAATCATGAAAAACAGAAAGAACAGTCATTCAATTTTTTTAAGAAAACGAGGCTGTCGGAAGCCAATATTTATTTCCATTGTTGAATTCAAATCTGACACAACTTTGAGAATGAAGTGAGAGGTACTCTTTCGGCAATAACTCGAGAAAATATGAGAAACCATAACTGATTATTTTGGCGATGCTATAAAGCAGTTTGAACCAAAGAAGTAATTAATTTGTGCGCATTCGGTGTTTGTTCTCAAGAGCAGTTGGTTTTTTAAACTACTTTTTCGGTAAAGTAGTTTAGACGATCGCGTATTGATCCATTTAAAAATCTCACGGAAATCGGGGGAAACAATTTATCTTGGAATCTTAATTTCGTGCCGGGTTGGCGAAAAAGTAATGTCTTAAGCAGCTAGATTTAGTTTCGCAAAATTAATTTTAAAATTCTTAACCACTATGAGCGAAAAAAAAAGAATGTCGAATTTGTCATTAAAGAAGAAGTAAGACACCAAAGAAAACTGGAAGAAAGTAAAAAAAATAAATAAATAATAATAACCACGCAAGTCAACTTGCTGTTTTGCAGTAATGCAATAATAAGTGCTTTAATTAAACCAAGGATTTTAGCTCACCATTTAAGCCCTTTTTATTGTAATGTATTTTAAGTAATTTTATATTTTAACCACTTGTAATTCAGTCTTGCGACGACTTAACGATTGGAAGTCACCACCTACTAACCCAGCCGCGCTGGGAACCAGTGTACAATCACAACCGTGTTTGTTCTGAATCTCATTTTTTAAGAAAACGAGGCTGTCGGAAGCCAATATTTATTTCCATAGTTGAATTCAAATCTGACACAAAAGTGTAAGTACATGAGATAGATTTGGGTTTGATAATTGTTTGGCATGTAAGGATAAAATACGACGCCAGGAGAATCACCAAAACTTGATTTTTTTGTTCAAATCCAAGAAAAAGAGAACGAAAAAGTAAATCGTAATCGAGCATGCGGGAAGGAAGCAAGCTTCTGAGGTAAGCCGGGCTCGTGCCATATATGAGTGTTAATTAGTACACTGATTCTTTCACGACTGTTGTAACAGTTTCATGATCCTGACTTTTTTGTTTCTTTTGGGGATTATATTCCATGAAATAAAATCTTTTTTCGACCGGAACGGAGAAATCATTGTACCAAAAAATCCCATTGTTTTAAAAATCAAGATGATTAGAGGAGGTCTTGGGTTTTATTTTTCATATCCGGGAATTTTGTTTATAGTGAAGAAATGGGAACTTATAGCAGATTATTACCTTCCAACTAATGATTTTTTGTTTTCTGCTCTATGAGCGCTTGAAATCCCTGACTTGATCGCCAATACATCAGTGTTTTAAGAGAGTCTTTTAAGTATCTTTCCCGAGGAGTTTCTTCATTTAATTTCATGTAATTGATATGTAACTCGTTGCATTGACCAAGGCATGAACGGCTTTTTTCTTGATCGTTCGGTGCTAGATACTGTAGATAGGTTTAGCGTTGGCTTTCGGTTGAACGTAGCTCAGGTCAAAAAATCCAGTAATTGGATTTACATTCACTCTGCTAAGATGTACAACGCTTTGATTGATAAAAACTAAAATAGATAACAAGTGGAAAGGTGACTAAATCCTGAAACGCGTCAAAGCCAAAATAAAATCTGTGCGTTATAAAATTAAAAAAAAGAAATGTTTGACTATCATTTTGCATGGTTTTTGAAACATCACAAAAGCACTTTTTTGCTTTCCTACAATGGGGTTTCAATAAAAACAGTATTCATCAGAAAAAAGAGCGAAAAGGAAACTCAGGTGATATAATTAAAATATCCTTCCTCCGGGAAACTTTGGGATTTTTGTTCAAAACCAATAAATACATTTCAATTGTTATGTGTGA
>NC_090892.1:8419281-8421781 GCF_036669925.1 Montipora capricornis
CATGTAATTTGTAGTTTGCTATATTATTTTGATTTGTAACGCACTGAAAAAGAAAAGTACCTTTTTTTGTAATCTGGTGTAAAAAGAGTGAAATGTGAATAAATTATTGTATAATGGCAATGAAAATTAGCAAAATGAGTACGTGGGTTTGATATTTGACATATATTGTAAGATTTGTGCCTGTACGGGAAGAAATTACCGTACTACATGGCTATTTTGTTCAAAACTAGACTGTTGCTAATCTAGCGTTCAGTTTGCAACAGTTTAGAAAGCAATTTTGAACATCAGAGAACTTCACTTAACTCGAAAACGTGTTTACTAATTCGAATCTGGAATTTAAAAAAGTGTCAACACAATTTTTACGCATATTTCGAGACCTGAGAGCTCTAAGACTTCTTTTTGATCAACATAAATTTGACTGCTAAAGAAGACGGGCTTGCAAAGCACGAATTCTCGTCTATATTTAACCATATCCATGTAGGCTTCATTTTGCCATTTTCTGCAAGCACTAAGCTTTTTGTTTTTTTTTGAAAACTTCGATAAAATCTGATTTATGATGCATGCATATTTTCTAGACAGAACATGACATTCATCAGTACTGTAATGTTTTTTTTTTCCAGTCTGCAGGTGCAAGGATTAATTGCAGATTGACTGTCGACATATCCATCTGTGGAGACTAAACATTTTCAGTGGCTTGATGGTAGACAAAAATGCTGTGTTTATCAAATGCTTCCCGGATCTTTAATTCCTCAAAATCTGGAGGTAATTGCTCTAGCGATCCTGAACCCTACGAACCCCTATTGGTTGAAATTTTTACTGCGTCAGTGATCGTAGTTTTAGCCCTGATTGGCGCACTCATTGTCGTGGTTAATGGTCTTGTAATCTCTATGGTCTACAAAAAGAAAACTTTGAGGTCGTTTACGAACTTGTTTCTCGGTTCGTTAGCGCTCTCCGATCTCGTGACTGGCTTGGTGGGAGTTCCTCTCCTGTTGGTGTGTAACATGATAAGAGCAGACATATGCATATCTTCCGCTTTTTTCATTCGATTCACCGGTATTTCGTCAATTTGTCATGTTCTTCTCATTGCCCTAGATCGTTATTTCGCGATAGTACATCCATATAGGCGCGCGTCACTCATCACAAAAAGGCGCGCAATCTGTGCTATCTGCTTGGTTTGGGTGTTTGCGTGTTTATTCTCCGCCATTCAATTATCATGGGATAACTTGAACTTCGGCGACGCTTCAGAATCTGAAGAGTCCGTCGATATCAACATTGGGTACAGTATAATCTGCCTAGTACTTTTCTTCCTTGTTCCTCTTCTGCTGATGTGCTTCATCTATGGACGTATATTCTACATCTCCTTTAAGATTGCCAAAAATGATCGCCATCTGCAAGACGCCCTGCATCGGGGATCTCGTGCCGTTCATCGTGAGTGGCGAGGCCGAAGTGTGTTGGTGATAATGGTTGTAATTTTTGGGGGCTGTTGGCTACCATTTTTCTTGGCTATGTTAAATGATCATTCCAGCGAACCAGATCCAACTCCTTCTCTTGTTTGGATGCAGCGTTTGCTTTCTGTTCTTGTTTTTATTCCTCCACTGACAAATCCGCTGTTATGCACGTTGGCCAAGAAAGATTTCCGACAAGTTTTACGAGGGATGATCTTCAAACACAAATGTCGTCAAAAATACCGGGAAAGGGCACACGATCCTCTTCATCACTACGCTGCGCATAGCTCGCAAAGCGAGGCAATAATTAAAACGACGACACTATGACAAATGGAGTGTGATTCTGCTGGGTGCCTGAAGCGCAGCGGAAACCAGCGTTTAGTCAATATGAAAGACAAGTTATACTAAAAAATACAAGGAATCATTAGAGTGTCATTGCAATTAAATATGGCAAACAACGAAAATATACAACAGACTAAAAATACTAAAACTGATACGAGAATTCGTCAAAGATTAATGCAATAGCTTACAATCATCGAAAAAATGACAGACTAAAAATTTGTCCATGAAAACACTGGACGGCAAACCGACAAAAGCCAAAAGCAAAAAAACCCAAGATGTAAAATATGAGTTACAACACAAAGGAAAATAACACAAAAGAAAGCGGAAAGAAAAATTACACTGCAATAATACGTCGCCCGCTACGAAAAAACCAGTGGTAAAAAACCTATCGGGCCAAAAAACCCACTTGAAAACGTAGTCCTCGATCGAAATGCGACGCATCACTAACTCCGAGGATTAGTGTTTTAATATATAGCATCAAAGTTAGGCTACAAGACGAACGGCTGTCCGGAAGGCGAGAGAACTTCAAAAACCAAATCATTTGGATTAGTAAAGGTACAAATTTGCATATACCCAACAAAATTGCCAAACAGTTCTTGTGAACAAAGACTTACTCTTACAGTAGAAAGAGAGATCATTGACATGATAAATATGCTTCGAACCGTAATTAAAACGCTTTCCAACTACACTTTGTTACGTTGGAAAGCACTTAT
>NC_090892.1:8436781-8449281 GCF_036669925.1 Montipora capricornis
GAGGTTAGGTCTATTTAGGTTGGTTCTAGTCTAGTTAGGTCTAGTTAGGGTTAGGGTAGGTCTCGGTTAGGTTAGGTTAGGTTAGGTCTCGGTTAGGTCTCGAATCCTGGCTCGGATCCTAGCTCGGATCCTGGCTCGAATCCTGGTTCGGATCCTGGCTTTATTCTTAGTTTATCTCCTCTTTTGGACATAAAGAAAAAGCTGATTTGTTTGTCTTCCTCTAAAATTCGAGCGAACAAGGGCTTTTTTAATCCGTTTGCCCAACTGGTTTTCGTTGTGCCTCGACAGTGACAAGAAAATTTTGCCCTTATGTTATAAACACGTATTTGCAATGCGTTCTCGTAAAATTAGGAGGAAATCTCAATAGCTTGTGTTTTCAGAAGTTTGTTTAAAGCACCCAAATGTTATTTAAGTGTTCGAGCAGATCGTGTTCGAAGTTCGTCCTTTCTTGGTTGCATTGCCGTAGTTTGCCGATTCTTGTACCAAGCCAACCTGGCGTGTTTCTGTGAAATACATCAAAATGTGAATGATCTTGTTTTCAGAGATAAAGTACATCAGTAAAACTCTTTTTTGACCTTGAACTGACAAAGTTGTTTTTATCGCTTCTAATTTTAACATGACTCCTATTCGCTGGCTATTGACAGTTGACTCTGAAATGGCTTTTTTTCCTTTTCAACTCGCTCGCTGAGGTCGTGCTTAATGCTTGTTTTCTTTTAAAACTCATTCGGTTCAAGAAAAAATTATTGCCAAACTGGTGAATTGCAAAGTAAATTTCACTGGAAAAACAGATGTTGCATGATATTCATTGCACGGTAAATTTTACGCTAAAAAGCGTAAAATTTACCGTGCAATGAATTTTTCTATAGAAGAAAGCAAAGAAAATGATTTAATTATTAAAGGAGCAACCGGAAACATTTTCACCAACCGTACAGGCAGTAAGAATAAATGACCAGGGAGCCCCGCTTTTAGGCTTGGCTAAATCTATATATTATCTGGATGGGTGACCTAAAACATATAGCCCTTCGTAAAACAGAAGCATTGGACCGAAAATACTATTAACGCTAACAAATGCGAACTCAGCAAGGTATAGATTTTGTTAGCTTGAATCGAAAGTGACATCGACGGAATTCAGCGGGCGCTGTGATGTTACCGCGGCATGTTTACTCGCCAAACAGTGAAGAATCTGTGTCAAATGATAGCAAGATACCGGGTTTTCGTAAGTTTCTTTTTCTGTCAAGTGTTATAAAGTTTGACAATAAATAAGCGAATTCAAAGCAAAGATCACAATCGCCCAACTCTTGAGGTTGACCATTGTTTCTGCAAAGTCAAAATTTACTCTCCAAGACGAGGTTATTTATCACCAGGTAATTCCATCATTTTGGAAATAGCAGCTACTTTATTATTCATCGGCGTCACATTTTTTTGCTGATTTTGGGGCTCATTTTGTTGAAACTCAAGCACGCTTCCAACAGACCTGTTTATTTTCGTGAACTAAAAATATCCTGCCGTATCACATTTCAACCTTAAGCTCGAAAATTCAATACACAACATGATATTATAATTCACAAAGGCAGAAAATATCACAGAATCCTTTTCCAGGGAAACATTATTGAAACAAACAACATACTTGCTCTTAGAGGCAAAAACCTCTTCCCATTTCATTGCGTGCACTCAATCGTGTCAAATCACCACGTACGCAACAAGTTCAAACCCTTTCCTGAGGAACCTTCTCCTTGAATAATGATGCACAAAATAGTCGACAAGCTTTCTTTCAAATAATTCTTGACTGTCACATTTCCAATTATTTTTTTAGTGAAGACTGTGCAGAGTTGATCACAGATCCACTTAAGGTGTTCGATTCGTTCTCTGTCTTTGTTGAACCCATAAGTTACCAGATAAATTTCCCATTTGGTTTCAGTGTTGTACATAAACGTAAAACTACACTCGTGAAAAAATGATTGGAAATACAGCTCACTTTAATTTCGGCTCGACGGGCGATAGATTGTTGTCGAAGTCCATTACTCGTCGCTTTTACGATTCCAGGTATTTGTTTTCACCGCATGCCTAGTTTATCCAACTGACTTTCCATTATTGAGCTCCATTACATGACTTTCGACGCCATTGCAGGTTACGTTTATCATTTTACTGTGTCCACCAGAGAAATCTACGCATTTCCACTACCCTCTCGATCCTAAGAAAATACGAGGAGAAGGCTATATGCGCAAAGACACCACTTAGCAAGGGAGTGACAGGCAAGACTTTTACCGACACGAAAAAAAAAACACCCAACAAATGCCACCCACTTTCCGACTGGGATTGCCATATGACAACCCAGTAAAAATACAAAAAATAAAACGAACAAATCCCACTCACTTTCCGACTGGGATTGCCATACTGGCAACCTAGTAAAAAGACCAGTGTCACCTAGGTTAGGCACTTTGAACACCCGGCACAGCTCTTTATAAATGATTTGTTAATAATATTCTGCCTTGTGGAGAAATATTCGACTTTTATTACATCTTTTTTTTTTTAATTTTTAAAATTTTAATTATTTTATTAATTTGCAATATTATTTACAGTACAAACTACTTACAATATTAAAACTGACGACGCCACTGATAACGTTTTCAGAAATAAGAGTATCAGCAACGCGCTTCACAGTCACAGTACTTACAAAACTAACACTAAGTACTATCCCCAGGGTTAAATTTCAGCAAAGGTGATCACCTCACATACATACATTATTTTGGGTATCTTGTCGCATATGAGAGCTCCCTGTATCTAGCCTGCGAACAGGCTCTTTTGTAGCCCCGAGTGGATTGGGGGCGGGCCTGCTCGCAGGCTGATTATCCAGCTGTTATATCACACTGACTAGTGCATAAAGGAAACGTCAGCCTGCCAATTTCAAACAATCGCGGTAACTTTCATATCCACGAGTAACGACAGTGACACTTTGATTAAGAAAACGGGACTGTCGAAAGCTAATATTTACTTCCGTTGTTAAATTCAAACCTGACTCAAAAGTGTAAGTACATGAGATAGATTTGGGTTTGATAATTGTTTGGCGTGTAAGGACGAGGCCAGGAGAATCACCAAAACTGGATTTTTTTGTTAAATTCCAAGAAAAAGGGAACGAAAAAGCAAATCATAATCGAGCATGCGGGAAGAAAGCAAGCTTCTGAGGTAAGCCGGGCTCATGCCATATATGAGGGCTGATAAGTACACCAATTCGTTCAATTCGTTATGATATGGATATTTTAGATTCTTTTTAAAGTGCTTGAAATTTGATGGGATAAATTGAAAGCAAAGGCCTGAGTGTTATTTATGAAACACCACAGTGCAACATCGCCATGTTCGCGGTAAAATGAAATGACTACGCTATAAAGGAAAATCAAAAACGCTAACGTTTCGGACAATAACCCCTCGTAAGAGCGAATCTTAGGTCAGAATGTGTCCAGGCAAACAGTAAAAATCTTGATTAACTTTCAGTACGTTGTCTCTGATGCGTCGGTTTCGACTCAAATCGGTCCAACCTTGGTTGTCACAGGAAGTCTACCTGCATGATGGACATTATTTCAGTGACAAAAAGAGGGCTCTGTGGAGAATCTGGAGTATTAGACTGAAAGCAGTGATGGTCTTTTCTGACCAATCAATCCATTTTTAAATGTGTCTTTTTAGAGGAAGGTTTCGGCCAACTTTCTGTTTGCCTGACAAACCTCTTAGAAAGACTGAAGAGGACTATATCATTTGCAAATTTGTAACTTCAAAATTCAAACTGGAGTACTGTTAAGAGAGAGAAAAAATTTCGCTTTCCCACTGATGTGGTCGATTCAGAGACTCGCCACCATACGGTGCTTTCGGTTTATTAAACTTTGTTTCCTCCTTGAAACTAAAAGTAAAGATATTCTCGAGATCAAGGAATCGAAACATCGAAAGTAATTATTGGATTCAAACAGGAGAACTTGACAAAGGTAAAATTTGAGGCAGAAAAAAATTTCCGGGAGCATGAAGCTTCCCTCGGAGGCTCTGATTTTAGTTCGATCCACAAGATTCTCTGTGTTCCAGCGAATTAGTGAAGATTAACTTAAAGGCCACAGAGGATTACAACTATAATGTGGACTCAGAGCAATGCGGTGTTAGCTTCGTTAGATTCGGCATCTTATTGTATTTTAACGTCTTCTATGATCTATTGCTAAATAGACCGATCGGAATCAATTTTTTATCAAATAAAAAAACTAGAAGGCAAAAATACTGTGCAAACAGAGGCATGCTTTGTCATTCTAATTCAACGGAAGCATGGAACTTGCAATTGGTTTCGCGGCTTCCTCGCGTGACCATTATTTTCAGTATAGCTTATTAACGTTAACGATGACAAATCTTTCTTTTCTATTCTTTCTGTATAACGGTCGATCTTTTAATTTATCCGTGCACAATATATACAGCTAATGGTATAAACTCCTGTATGTTCCAGTGTCTAAACAGAAAACCCAGCAGTTTACCTACTGCTACATACATTTTAATACATGTCATGTAATTTGTAGTTTGCTGTATTATTTTGATTTGTAACGTACTGAAAAAGAAAAGTACCTTCTTGTTGTAACCTGATGTAAAGAAAATGAAATGTGAATAAATTATTTTATAATGGCAATGAAAATTAGCAAAATGAGTACGTGGGTTTGATATTTGGCATATATTGTAAAATTTGTGGCTGTGCGTTAAGAATTACCGTACTAATTGGCTATTTTATTCAAAAGTGGACTGTTGCTAATCTAGCGTTCAGTTTGCAACAGTTTAGAAAGCAATTTTGAACATCAGAGAACTTCACTTAACTCGAAAACGCTTTAACTAATTCGAATCTGGAATTTAAAAAGGTGTCAACACAATTTTTACGCATATTTCGAGCTCGACCTGAGAGCTCTAAGATTTCTTTCTGGCCAACATAAATTGGACCGTTGAAGAAGACGAGCTTGCAAAGGACGAATTCTCGTCTATATTTAACCATATCCATGTAGACGTCATTGTGCCATTTTCAGCAAGCACTAAGCTTTCTGTTTTTTTGAAAACTTCGATAAAATCTGATTAATGATGCATGCATATTTTCTAGACAGAACATGACGTTCATCAGTACTGTAATGGTTTTTTTTTCCAGTCTGCAGGTGCAAGGATTAATTGTAGATTGACTGACGGTCGACACATCCATCTGTGGAGACTAAAGATTTTCAGGAGCTTGATGGTAGACAAAAATGATGTCTTTATCAAATGCTTTCCGGATCTTCAACAGCTCAAAATCTGAACCCTACGGACCCAGGCGATCGGTTGAAATTTTTACTGCGCCAGTGATCGTAGTTTTAGCCCTGATTGGCGCACTCATTGTCGTGGTTAATGGTCTTGTAATCTCTATGGTCTACAAAAAGAAAACTTTGAGGTCGTTTACGAACTTGTTTCTCGGTTCGTTAGCGCTCTCCGATCTCGTGAATGGCTTGGTGGGAGTTCCTCTCCTGTTGGTGTGTAACATAATAAGAGCAGACATATGCATATCTTCCGTCATTTTATTTCGATTCACCGGTATTTCGTCAATTTGTCATGTTCTTCTCATTGCCTTTGATCGTTATTTCGAGATAGTACATCCATATAGGCGCACGTCACTCATCACAAAAAGGCGCGCAATCTGTGCTATTTGCTTGGTTTGGTTGTTTGCGTGTTTATCCTCCGCCATTCAATTATCATGGGATAACTTGAACTTCGGCGACAATTCAGAATCTGATGAGTCCGTCGATGTCAACATTGGGTACAGTATAATCTGCCTAGTACTTTTCTTCCTTGTTCCTCTACTGCTGATGTGCTTCATCTATGGACGTATATTCTACATCTCCTTTAAGATTGCCAAAAATGATCGCCATCTGCAAGACGCCCTGCATCGGGGATCTCTTGCCGTTCATCGTGAGTGGCGAGGCCGAAGTGTGTTGGTGATAATGGTTGTAATTTTTGCGGGCTGTTGGCTACCATTTTTCTTGGTTATGTTGAATGATCATTCCAGCAAACCAGATCCAACTACTTCTCTTGTTTGGGTGCAGCGTTTGCTTTCTGTTCTTGGCTTTATTCCTCCACTGACAAATCCGCTGTTATGCACGTTGGCCAAGAAAGATTTCCGACAAGTTTTACGAGGGATGATCTTCAAATACAAATGCCGTCAAAAATACCGGGAAAGGGCACACGATCCTCTTCATCACTACGCTGCGCATAGCTCGCAAAGCGAGTCAATAATTAAAACGACGACACTCTGACAAATGGAGTGTGATTCTGCTGGGTGCCTGAAGCACAGCGGAAACCAGCGTTTATTCAATATGAAAGACAAGTTATACTAAAAAATACAAGGAATCATCAGAATCTCATTGCAATTAAATATGACAAACAACGAAAATATACAACAGACTAAAAATATACTAAAACTGATACAAGGATTCGTCAAAGATTAATACAATAGCTTACAATCATCGAAACTAAAAATTTGTCGATGAAAACACTGGACGGCAAACCGACAAAAGCCAAAAGCGAAAAAAAAAAAAAAAAAAAAAACCAAGATGTAAAAAATAAGTTAAAACACAAACGAAAAAAACACAGAAGAAAGCGGAAATAAAAATTTCCAATGTAACAACGTGTAGTTGGAAAGCGTTTTCATTACGGTTCGAAGCATATTTATCATGTCAATGGTCTCTCTTTGTACTATAAGAGTAAGTCTTTGTTCACAAGAACTGTTCTACAATTTTGTTGAGTATATGTAAATTTGTACCTTTACCATAAATTCAATTGATTTGGTTTTTTGAAGTTCTCTTGCCTTCCAGACAGCCACTTGTCTTGTAGCCAAACTTTGATGCTATATATCACTGCACGAAAAAACGGATTTACACCAAATTTGCACAGAGCAAATATAATAGAAACATATATTTACTCTAGAGCAAACCTGTAGCAAACATGGTAAATGCCGCATTTGCTAATATATTCACACAGGTGTGAAAATATGGTGCAAATGTGGCATTTACCACGTTTGCTACAGGTTTGCTCTAGAGTAAACATATGTTTGCATTATATTTGCGTAGTGCAAATTTGGTGAAAATCCATTTTAAAACACTAATCCTCGGAGTTAGTGATGCGTCGCATTTCGATCGAGGACTACGTTTTCAAGTGGGTTTTTTGGCCGGACGGGTTTTTTACCACTGGTTTTTTCGTAGCGGGCGACGTATTATTCCATTGTAAGCATTTATTCCTTGTTCTGAAATGTGATTCCAAAGTTCTGGTGTGACACTTTTGAATAACAATACTTGAATTGGCTATACATGGCTCTTATTGATGGTTTGCGTTTGACATCACGATGGCCATGTTGGTTGCTGTACAGAACAATGCAGTAAAATGTCTTTTGGGAATTTGAAGGTATTATTGTGCAAAACTTGTGGTGCCATTTTCTATTGTTTTGTACACCAACATGGCCGCCTCATCACCTGGACGCAAACCAAGAATAGGCGCTAGTGGAAAAAACACTTGCTAAGCCTTCTTTCCTCATGTGCCAGATATAAGGTAAACGTCTGGGGCACGTGCACTACACGATCGGAGAATTTTTAATGTTTCTACTTTCTCGTCCGTCACGACGCCTGCGACATTGACAACAGGGACTTTAAGATCTACGACGTCGACGTAGAAGACAAAATCACCTAGAAATACAAGTTCTAGATTTTCTAGTTCTAGTTGGGGTGCAGGGATGGCGCAGTGGTGAGAGCACTCGCCTCCAACGAATGTAGCGCGGGTTCGATTGCCAGACTCGACGTCATGTGTGGGTTGAGTTTGTTGGTTCTCTACTCTGCACCGAGAGGCTTTTCCCCGGGTAGTCCGTTTTTCACCTCTCCTCAAAAAACAAGATTTGACGTGATTTTCTTCCATTGTTAATTTTTAGTTTACAGTGTTCCCAATTAGTGCTCCAGCGCTAAAAGACTATACACTTAAATAAAGTTCCCTTTCTCCAGCATAAATGTTTCTAGTTCACGTCAAAAAAATCCGGAAAAAAGTATTGTAAATAGCCAGCAAACTCAAGTCAACGACGGGGGATCAACCCGGCGACTGAAAAATGTCATTTCGTTACCATGAAATTAACGCGAGTCAGAAGCTCATAACCAATAACCAGGCGCCTATTTAACAATTTATTAACAAGGGATACGGGTCAATAGCCCTTGAGGGCGAAGGGTCTAATTGTTTTAGTATCACCCAACTAGTCGGACAGAAAAGGCAATAATAAAGTTATCAATTGCAAGTGCAAGTTGAAGGAATATTTCGAGTTCGTAAATAAGATTTGGCTTGCACGAGTCACCATTGTCAATCCCATTGGTAATAATTTCTCAATCCAAGACTTGTCATTAGCTGGAAAGGTGTGGTTTCGCAGGAAAATCAATCTAAAAATAAAGTTCTCTTAAGATAACTCGGTCTGTAAAAACACAGTTCCAAAAATACGTTGAGTCGTACGCTCCTAGCCATGACTGCGACGAAAACAAAAGATCTTTCGTAGCTCCTTTTGTTCGTCCACCAGCAATTGCACACGGCAGGTACAAAACACAGGTCACAGGTCACCCAATTGCACATTACATCATTGTTATTTTTACTCATTTATTTATTTATTTTTAATAATTCTCTCCACAATAAAGATAGAAAGGTATAAAACAAGAGGTAGGAACTATTGATAGCAGGGTAAGGGCAAAGTATAGTAGAACTAATTAGATGCCCTTTGTTGCCTTTAACATTTTTAGGATTGAGAGTATTAGATTAAACATAAAACAAAGTACACATACAACATCCAAAGACATAAAGGAGAAGATGATAGCAGGAACTAATAAAGAACATTAATACTGAGCAAGATAATAACGATACAAGGATTGCTTGAAACAATGCATACTAGGCTTTTGTCTGATTACTAATGGAATACTGCTCCAAAAATAACACGCTATAAAATGTGGACAGAACTTCCTAATATTTGTTCTGAAGGGGGCTTCATTTAGGTGTTGAAGTTCGGCACTTCTAGTATTGTAATCATGTTGCTCAAATACATAGATAAGATCAAGATTGGTAGATTTAAAATCACAGAGATGTTCATAAAGAAATTTACGAGTATATACAGTTTAACAATGTCAGGAGATTTTAGGATACCCAGTTGAGCGTAGTGAGGAGTAATATGTGTATATGCGTGTCTCTAAAGATTGGTTTCAAACCATCTATACTAGAAAAAAGGAAAATTCCAGTTAAAATAAACAGGTGTCTTTTTGAAATCAAGGCTTAAAATTTGGGTCACTTAGCGTAGTTTGAAATCCAAAGAAAATAAAAATGATGTTTTTGGTCATAGTAGCACTTTGAAGTCTTTGCTTCATGCATGTTTACAGTTCTAAAAAATTATAATGGACAAATTGACATGACATGTATCACTGGGCTTTAATGTAAGATAACATTATGATCCATTTCTTACTATGTCTGTAATAAACTAGCTGTCGCACTTTGTAATAAACTAGCTGTCGCACTTTGTAATAACAAGTTGTCTCAATTTTACAATAAATTCAGCTGTGGCACTTTGTAATGACAAGTTGTCGCACTTTATAAAATTTCCTTTGAATGACCTGTTTGGTAGATATTGCATTTGACTTAACTACTTCCCCAGGGCACAAATACGTTCTTCCTTGATATTTTCCTTTCCATACTAAACTGAGGGGAAGAAAAAGAAATGTGTCCTTCTACACGCTTCTCGCGATTGTTATTGTGGAGATCACATAGCTTGCGTAGCAACGATGGAATGCAGTAAGTGAACCGAGGGGAAATAACTCCTGGTAAATATAAAAAGATGCGCGAGATGCTTGAGTTCAAGGGTTAGTAAGGGAGATGGAGGCTTTAAGTGACTCGCTACTTGTTCTATATGAAGTTTTCTTTTTGGGGAGTGGGGGAGAGGGGTAGTCACAGGATTTAAAATAGTTATTACAATCGTGGCTAAAAGACGGGTACCTTGAACACCATTACAAGTTCCAACGTTCTTCGAAATATACACGCAACGCAGTGTAAATGGTCTATAGGTCTGCGCAGTAGATGCAAGAAGATCCCCTATTTTTAAAAAAACTCCCATCTTTTAATGATTGATTTGACACACGTTGATTGACGTCTTATTAACAAATTAACCAATAACAGATAACCATGTTAACGCATGTCGACTTGCGTAAAAAGAACCGAGGCACCGAGGAAACACCAATTGATCAATACAGAATTTGCCAATGTAATTTTAAAGTTAAATTTGTAACGGTAGCTTCTCAGCCGGATGCGACTGGTTATGTTTCTTCCGAGAATTTGTTTAAACCATCAAAAACAAAAGAAACTTACGGACAAATTCTAGCTGATATTTGCAGAGCGGTTGGAATAGAAGTTGTTGAAAACAACAGCCAATTTTCAGAACATGTTAAGCAATCCACGTGCTCGTAAAATACGAAATTTAGGAACGTAACTCGTACAGAGTTCGATGGGTAGTAAGGCCGTTAAATGCAAAACTCCACCAAGGCTGACTATAAAACCATTCAAGAGGTTTTAGTTTAAAACTAGCGACGATTTCTTGGTGCACAGTGGTTGACGAAATGAATCGTACTAAAACTCCTGGAAATTACGGGACGGAAAAACTCCTCGCTAGTTTGATTTTGGTCAAATCGTCAGGAAATCGTACATGTAATAGCAAGTAAAAGTGCTTAAAAAATCGCATGACTGTACAAAGGAGCCGCTTTCTTCTCACAATAAGTGAAGATTTAACAGGGGAGCTGCGTAATCGTCTTCATCTTATTTCAATCCATGATATAGGACTCAAGTTTACATTATTAGGCAAGGCAAGCAGGCAATGTTATGATATCATTCAATCAAGCAATACTAAACTCAACGACTAGTAGCAACACTATTCTAACATGTTCGTGTCCCTTTGAAAGTCCCAACACAACGCACATGGTTTCCCGTTTTCGGGGTGTCCATGTAAGTCACTCAGGGGCCCTTAAGGGGATCCCCAAAGGTTTCAATATTACAACAGACAATATTTGAGGAGTACAGTTTATTTCCTTGATCCTGAAACATATGGATTCCGATAGTTCGCAAGCGTTTTATTAATTCATCCTGCGTAAATATTAAGTATCTTTTGCAAGCGAACGAAAAGCTTACTTCGGCAAATTCCAAACTTATTGTCAACAATAAGCTCTACTAAAGTTTTGTTAAATAGCGAATCTTTTGCCTTTGGTGAATTGTGGAAAGTTTAATTGTCCATAGTGGCTATAGCTGACGCGTAAATAATGTTGAATTTCCCTTGATGGATATCGTCCAAGCAGTCCAGATTTTCATTTAAATCACTGGCTGTCATTGCCATATAATTTACCTCAACCACTTACTTGATCGCGTATGATACTTAAAATGGAGAAATCACGATGATACTCGAGAAGCCTGTTCTTCGGTTTCTTGATTTCGAACTCCGCACATCATGACAAACATCTGAAAAATTAAGCTTTTTCGGAATCCTGTTGGTAAAATGGCCATTACATCTATACAGTTAAAGAGATGGCGCATTGACAGTTCTTAATCCCTTTTCAACGCAAAACCGAGACCGATTCTCTCGGCTTGCACATACGATTCAAACCTTCCTCATCTTCCGCCATTGTCTTTGTCACGCAAGAACTAACAAGAAATTTGCTTGAAAATTTGTCACCTGTCAATCATTGTGACTGTACCGCATCAATCAGAAGCCCCCGTTCGTGGACGAACGGGTTTTTCAAAAATGGTGGCTCTTCTCGCAAGCGTTCCCTCAGTCTCTTGCCCCAACTTTCGCGCGGCCAGTTTGCGGAAAATCGTGTCTAAGCTCTTCTGTCGAACAGGAACGCTTACTACGCGGGATAGACCATGCATCGTAGTAAGATTAGCATGTCTTTAACCACTTAGTTGGGAGCAGAGGAAAACCTTTTTGCCCGGGATTTGCAAAAGAACACTAAATCTCTCCTTCTGTCCCGAGCATCATCACTCAGCAGCAAAGTAAAGAACTTTCTCTCAGAGAAGACTTAGACAGATGCTTTTTTACACACACGGTCAATATATAGGAAAGGAACGAAAGATCTTGAACAAGATCAACACCGTATACAAATACCCATGCAACTTTTTGAAAATGAGACCGCTGAAATGGTATCCAGGAGTGACGACACAACCCACATAGAATAGCTTCCGAATGAAATTTTGGACCACGATGCATGGTCTGTGCCCTCTACTCTTTTACTTATCAAGTATGTCCCTGCAAGTTGCTTCCCAGTCTCTTTCCCTCCAAAACCTCACGGGAACAAACTATTTTTTCCATTCGCAGATGCCAGTACATTTCAAGTTCGAATCTTTACTTAAGATCTTAAGACGCCATAATAAAGACTTTTTTTAATAACTGAATGAAGCCATCAGATCATTTACAAATTAAACATGCA
>NC_090892.1:8461781-8466781 GCF_036669925.1 Montipora capricornis
TGTGCCTCGACAGTGACAAGAAAATTTTGCCCTTATGTTATACACGTAACACGTATTTGCAATGCGTTCTCTTAAAATTAGGGGGAAATCTCAATAGCTTGTTTTTTCAGAAGTTTGTTTAAAGCACCCAAATGTTATTTAAGTGTTGGAGCAGATCGTGTTCGAAGTTCGTCCTTTCTTGGTTGCATTGCCGTAGTTTGCCGATTCTTGTACCAAGCCAACCTGGCGTGTTTCTATGAAATACGTCAAAATGTGAATGATCTTGTTTTCAGAGATAAAGTACATCAGTAAAACTCTTCTTTGACCTTGAAGTGACAAAGTTGTTTTTATCGCTTCTAATTTTAACATGACTCCTATTCGCTGGCTATTGACAATTGACTCTGAAATGGCTTTTTTTTCCTTTTCAACTCGCTCGCTGAGGTCGTGCTTAATGCTTGTTTTCTTTTAAAACTCATTCGGTTCAAAAAAAAAATTATTGCCAAACTGGTGAATTGCAGGATAAATTTCACTGGAAAAACAGATGTTGCACTCGTCACTTCGTGATTCATGCGATATTGGTTTTTAGCGTAAAATTTACCGTGCAATGAATTTTTCTATAGAAGAAAGCAAAGAAAATGATTTAATTATTAAAGGAGCAACCGGAAACATTTTCACAAACCGTACAGGCAGTAAGAATAAATGACCAGGGAGCTCCGCTTTTAGGCTTGGCTAAATCTATATATTATCTGGATGGGTGACCTAAAACATATAGCCCTTCGTAAAACAGAAGCATTGGACCGAAAATACTATTAACGCTAACAAATGCGAACTCAGCAAGGTACAGATTTTGTTAGCTTGAATCGAAAGTGACATCGACGGAATTCAGCGGGCGCTGTGATGTTGCCGCGGCATGTTTACTCGCCAAACAGTGAAGCATCCGTGTCAAATGATAGCAAGATACCGGGTTTTCGTAAGTTTCTTTTTCTGTCAAGTGTTATAAAGTTTGACAATAAATAAGCGAATTCAAAGCAAAGATCACAATCGCCCAACTCTTGAGGTTGACCATTGTTTCTGCAAAGTCAAAATTTACTCTCCAAGACGAGGTTATTTATCACCAGGTAATTCCATCATTTTGGAAATAGCAGCTACTTTATTATTCATCGGCGTCACATTTTTTTGCTGATTTTGGGGCTCATTTTGTTGAAACTCAAGCACGCTTCCAACAGACCTGTTTATTTTCGTGAACTAAAAATATCCTGCCGTATCACATTTCAACCTTAAGCTCGAAAATTCAATACACAACATGATATTATAATTCACAAAGGCAGAAAACATCACAGAATCCTTTTCCAGCGAAACATTATTGAAACAAACAACATACTTGCTCTTAGAGGCAAAAACCTCTTCCCATTTCATTGCGTGCACTCAATCGTGTCAAATCACCACGTACGCAACAAGTTCAAACCCTTTCCTGAAGAACCTTCTCCTTGAATAATGATGCACAAAATAGTCGACAAGCTTTCTTTCAAATAATTCTTGACTGTCACATTTCCAATGATTATTTTTTACTTGACTTTGTTGAACCCATAAGTTACCAGATAATTTTCTGTTTGGTTAACACTACACTCGTGATAAAACATTGGAAATACAGCACGCTTTGATTTCGGCTCGACGGGCGAAAGATTGTTGTCGAAGTGCATTACGCGTCGCTTTTAAGATTCCAGATCATCATCGCCTGTCTTGTTCATCCAATTGACGTTCCCTTCTTGAGCTCCATGAGAGCATACATTGTTGACTAAAACACCATTCCCGTTGCAATGACTTTTGACGCCATTGCTGGTTAACGAGAATAACAAACTCACGAGGCAGAATGTATATTTATATTTAATTACGTTAGCACAATAGAAAGACGCTAACCTCATTTTGACACGAAAATGCTTTACTATTGCCATAAAAACTATCCAGTTAAGCTCGCATATTATAAAACATGATGAATTCATAAAGGCGACCTTTTCCAGCGAACAATTTTTTGAAACAAACAACATATTTGCTATTACAGGAAAAAACCCCTTCCTATTTCATTACGTGCGTGAAGTCAAATATGCGCAATATTACAACAAACAAAATTTCAGGATCAAACCGTTTCCATGAAGAACTTTTTCCTTGAATAATAAAGCATAAAATAGACGACAAGCTTTCTTTCAAATAATTCTTGGCTGTCACATTTCCAATTATTTTTTACTGAAGAATGTGCAGAGTTGATCACAGATCCACTTAAGGTGTTCGATTCGTTCTCTGTCTTTGTTGAATCCATAAGTTACCAGATAATTTCCCATTTGGTTTCAGTGTTGTACATAAACGTAAAACTACACTCGTGAAAAAATGATTCGAAATACAGCTCACTTTAATTTCGGCTCGACGGGCGAAAGATGTTGTCGAAGTCCATTACTCGTCGATTTTACGATTCCAGGTATTTGTTTTCACCGCCTGCCTAGTTTATCCAACTGACTTTCCATTATTGAGCTCCATTACATGACTTTCGACGCCATTGCAGGTTAAGTTTATCATTCTACTGTGTCCACCAGAGAAATCTACGCATTTCCACTACCCTCTCGATCCTAAGAAAATACGAGGAGAAGGCTATATGCGCAAAGACACCACTTAGCAAGGGAGTGACAGGCAAGACTTTTACCGACACGAAAAAAAAAAAACACCCAACAAATGCCACCCACTTTCCGACTGGGATTGCCATATGACAACCCAGTAAAAATAAAAAAAATAAAACGAACAAATCCCACCCACTTTCCGACTGGGATTGCCATACTCGCAACCCAGTAAAAAGACCCCTGTCACCTATGTTAGGCAATTTGAACACACGGCACAGCTCTTCATAAAGGATTTGTTAATAATCTTATGCCTGTTGGAGAAATAGTAGACTTTTATTACAGGTTTTTTTTTAATTTTTAAAATTTTAATTTTTTTTTATTAATTTGCAATATTATTTACAGTACAAACTACTTACACTATTAAAACTGACGACGCCACTGATAACGTTTTCAGAAATAAGAGTATCAGCAACGCGCTTCACAGTCACAGTACTTACAAAACTAACACTAAGTACTATCCCCGGGGGCTAGATTTCAGCAAAGGTGATCACCTCACATACATACATTATTTTGGGTATCTTGTCGCATATGAGAGCTCCCTGTATCTAGCCTGCGAACAGGCTCTTTTGTAGCCCCGAGTGGATTGGGGGCGGGCCTGCTCGCAGGCTGATTATCCAGCTGTTATATCACACTGACTAGTGCATAAAGGAAACGTCAGCCTGCCAATTTCAAACAATCGTGGTAACTTTCATATCCACGAGTAACGACAGTGGCACTTTGATTTAAGAAAACGAGACTCTCGAAAGCTAATATTTACTTCCGTTGTTAAATTCAAACCTGAAAAAACACAAAAGTAAAAGTACATGAGATAGATTTGGGTTTGATAATTGTTTGGCGTGTAAGGACGAGGCCAGGAGAATCACCAAAACTGGATTTTTTTGTTAAATTCCAAGAAAAAGGGAACGAAAAAGCAAATCATAATCGAGCATGCGGGAAGAAAGCAAGCTTCTGAGGTAAGCCGGGCTCATGCCATATATGAGGGCTGATAAGTACACCAATTCGTTCACGGCTGTTGTAACAGTTTCATCACACTGATTCTTTTGTTTCGTTTGGGGATTATATTCCATGAAATAGAATCTTTTTTCGACCGGAGCAGAGTTTCATGCAACATCGAACATTGGTGGAACGTTGAAAAATTGAAAAAAAAATTGTGGGAACCTGAATCAAACAATCGATTAGGGATCAAATTTTCGAGCCATTGTACAATTTGGTTTTGAGACCATTTGAGGGGTCACCCAGAAGTCATACCAGCAGAGGCCCTTTTCTGACGTTAAAAACCTGGCTACCGGCCTATCAATTAATCATTTGTCAGAAAGAAGAAATTCCTGTCATCTTTAGAAAAAACAGACACGCATTGCTTGTAACCCGCAATGATTACATGTGGAGCGGGAGAAAAGGTTGCAAATAAACCAGACAATTCCAACGCACAGTGGTAACGAAACGAAATAAACTTTAATTGAAGTAACGCAAAAACAGCAGCGGAGAACAGAAGAGTTCGAAGGTCGCTTAAAGGTTTAAATTAAAACTTTGAGGTTGAATAGCAATTCGATGTATCTTGTAGCTGAGAAATGGTTTGCTGAGATATTGTAGTGCTGAAATTTTGTTATGTTGTTGTGGTTCGAACTAGAAAGCAAAAGAAAAAAGCCTAAATGAGACAACGCCTTAGATATATTAATTGACTTACGCGCACGTGGCATTGCGATGCAAAACTAAGTAAAAACTAAAATTATCATGCCACATTACGATAATAAACTAATGGCTATAACAACGAAAATATAAATAAAAACGACTTACTTTAGTCTGGCTCCGAGTAACTATGGTAGCTGATAAAAAAGGTAGAAGTGCTTGAAATAGCTTGTAACCAGCAAGTAGCGTTGCAACAATCAGCCTAGTGTAAAAACTACGTGACTCTCAAAGGCGAAATCCGATCACTAAAAACAATCATGCAAGCTTGTACAGCGGTGCGATTGGCTAAATGAACAAAAGGAAATAATGTGCGAATCGCGGCTTAATATAGACAAACGAATTATTGTATTACGAAAGTAACATTGCTTACGTGGGGTAGTGAAGAAACACAGCGATTTATTCCATATTGTCAACTGAGCTGCGTGTTGACTTCCAGGAGATCCAAGTTGTCTTTGCGTAATATGTAGCTCTAACAGTGTACGATATTGTTTTGGTATTGTATATCGTTGCAGTGCCATGGTAAAAAGCTGGGGTAAATAGCCCCCTGAGAAGACATATGGTTACTAGCAAAGTACTGAACCCAGAAAAATTGAAGAAAATAAAAGGGAATCGAGAAACATTGGCTTCTGGGCTGACATGTTGATTATTTTCAAGTTCCCTTACAACCTC
>NC_090892.1:8474281-8489281 GCF_036669925.1 Montipora capricornis
TGTAAATCTTTATTTAAACACGGAAAATCATCAGTTAAGCTTAAGTTAAAAACTAAAACTAATTACAACTGCTTTACATGATTGCCGTGTGGGAATCCGATATATCAGCTACCTTCTTGATATTTCGCTTAAAATGCTCAACGGATGCAGCATTTTTTAAGTTTTTGGGCAAGTTATTCCATAGCATGGCCCCGCTGTAAGAGAAGCTTCGTTTCAAATAATTGGTGCTTGGTTTGGACAGGGTCAGCCTTCCCTCAGAGTTTCTTAAGTTGTAAGCAGAGTGACGCTGAGAGAAAAGACTTTGTAGATAATCCGGAGCAAGGTCATTCATGGTTTTATACATCATTAAGGCTTTTTGTTTCTTTCGGCGAAAAGATAGCCTCTCCCAGCTGAGGGTGGAAAGAAGGTGGTTTGAGCTCGCAGCAAAGAGTGATTTAGTAATAACTCTGGCTGCGCGATTTTGTAATTTTTGGAGCTTATCACTCAAGTAACCACTCAAACAGTCCCAGACGGGGCTGCAGTAATCAAAATGAGGCATAATTAAGGTGTTATAAATTAGAATTGCAGTTTCTTTGGATATAAACGGCCGCACACGTTTTAGGGCGCCTATAGCTGAAGAGACTTTCTTGCAAATCTCTTCAACGTGTTTGCCCCAAGAGAGGTGAGCATCTATGGTAAGACCCAAGGATTTGGTATGAACGACTCTCTTGATAATTTGGTCATCAATTCTGATTACTACATCGTCACATTGGGCAGATAGCCTTTGTCTTGATCCAATAATCATTAGCTCAGTTTTAGCAACATTTAGACTGAGCTTGTTAGCTTTCAGCCAACTGCTAAGGTTATTTAATTCAGGGGTTAGAGCTAGCTTAAGTTCTGTTAACGTTTTAGCAGATAACGTAAGGTTGGTGTCATCGGCAAACAATCTTGGTACGGCGCCCCGCAGGGAGTTGGGAAGATCATTAATGTAAATTAAAAATAGCAAAGGACCCATTATGCTACCCTGCGGCACGCCGCAACTGAGGGTACGAGCAGATGATAGTTTGCCACTGACATTACATCTTTGAGTTCGGCCACTTAAGTACGACGAGAACCATTTTATGGCCGCCTGATCGACACCCAAATATGACATCTTACGCAAGATGATCTCATGATCGATGGTATCGAATGCCTTAGTAAGGTCAATAAAGACAACGCCATTTAAAAGGCCATTGTCGATGTTTACTGACCAAGCATTTGTTGCCTCAAGCAAAGCCGTGAGCGTACTATGTAGAGAACGGAACCCTGATTGGCAACCCAGTAGCAATTTGTTAACATCTAGATAATGGAAAAGTTGATTATAAACAATTCTTTCGAAAACTTTCGAAATTATAGGGATTACAGATATTGGCCTGTAGTTGTTAGGGTCAGATTTAATGCCCTTTTTAAAAAGTGGAGTCACTTTGGCCGTTTTCCAATCGTTTGGATATATCCCAGTTAGAATAGACTTTGAGAATATTGAGGTAAGAGAGGGCGCGATGATATTAGCAGCCATTTTCAACAATTTACTCGGAATCATATCAAGACCGGTGGCTTTCTTTTCATCAATTTTCGACAAAATGTTAGAAACAATATCAACACTCGGAATTTGCAGAGAAAACGAATGGTCAGTGGGCTCTAAATAAGACTCAGGATTAGCGTCGACAACAGGAATATCTTGTGCTAATATTTGCGCAACATTAGTAAAGTGATCGTTAATAGTTTCCGCAATGTCCATAGGGTTGCTTGCTATTTTATTATCTACCTTGATCTCCAAAATATTCGTTGACTTACCACTGTTACGTGAAGTTAGCTCGTTGATAACATTCCATGTTTTGCGTAAATTACCTTTGCTGGCTTCCAAGTTGTCAGAAACATAGAGTTTTTTTGCGAGTTTAATTGCGTTGTTTGCCTGGTTTCTTGCACACCTAAATTGATCCCATGTAGCCGGGTTCTTGGAGGAGATTGCCTTCTCTTTAAGAAAATCTCGTTTTCGGATTTTGTTCAGTAACTCTCTGGTAATCCATGGAGATCGTTTTTTTCGAATTCTTTTGGATTTAAGTGGTGTGTGTTTATCGACGCAACCAAGAAACATTTCTTTCCATATACGCCACATTTCATTGGGATCAGAATACAAATCAACATTGGCCCAAGGTAGTTGATTGAGGTCACTTAAAAATTTTCCTTTGTTAAAGTGTTTAAATTGCCGTGTTTCAATCACGCAAGGGCCAGTACGGCAGTATTGAGTCTTACGTGACAAAAAAACAAGAGAATGATCACTTATGCCAAGGTGAATGACACCGGAATTTGTAACCTTCTCTGGGGAGTTCGTTATGCATAAATCAATTAATGTTTTTGAGTCCGGGGTGACACGTGTTGGTTCAGTGATTAACTGACTAAGACCATATATATCGAAAATGTTTATCAGATGGCAAGAATTAACTGCAATTGCTTCAGGCAACAAATTGCAGTTGATATCACCAAGTAAATATAATTCCTTATTTTCCGCGTCAATTTTTGCAATAACATTCTCAAATTCGCTAAATAAATTGGGTGGAGAACTTGGGGGTCGATACCAAGTACCGACCAGAAATGGTGTACTTCGTGGCTTACTGATTTCAGCGAAAAGACACTCCAAAAGATCATTATTTAAATCATTGCGTATTCGATAGTTCAGATTAGTGCGAACGTATGTACATACTCCACCACCATTTCTTCCGTTAATTTTACGATCTTTTCTGACTATTTCAAAGGCAGGTATGTATACGTCGTTATCACGTACTGTAGAGTCTAATTTTGATTCGTTGATATGTAAAATATCAACTTTAGAAGAGGACATAAAAACTCTAAGTTCGTCAATATGAGACAACAGACTATTAATGTTAAGGGACGCTATGGCTAAACCTCGACCAAAGATTGTGGGACAGATGGACTTACCACAGTTGGTATCCTTATGGACATCAGCCGAGTCGGATTCCTAGACGGCAATATCCTAATCTACACGTAAATGGTTAATGAAATTTTGAGCTAGGCGCATGGTGCCTTTCTTGTTTAAATGAAGACCACTTCGATTTAAGTGGCTAGTTCTTGAAATGTTAGAGTGGTCAATAAGAGTGGTCAATAAGACCCCAGTTTCCCAGTGTTCCATCTGACATTCGCATCTGATTACCGCCACTTAGAAATAGTTCACGATATTCCGCGATCGAGTTTCAGAAGTTTAGGTTTTTTTTTAATGGTTTTTTTTTTTCATTGACATCGTGCCCACTTTGCTTGAGGTGAGGAGACGCTGGTTTTCCTACTGGTATAATCTTCGTAATGGTTTTGGCTGTGGAGGTAAATGAAGTTACATTTAGTTTGTATACTGAATGTGTAGTATTCTACACTTACAATAATATTCATAAAATAATATGAACAATAGTTGAACTTGAACTTTGAACAGATTAGGAATGTCTCGTTATAAAAATATTACCGGTCATGAATCTATACCGATAGCCAAGTTTTTGTATAAAAGCTTGCAAGAATATTACAGCAAGTAGCAATACACTGGCCACTGAGACTTAAAGCATTATACCCCAGTAAAAATAAAGGCGTGATCACGCCGTGATCACGGGTGTGATCACAGGGTATGATCACGTCGTGATCACGCGTAAAAACTTTTTACGCGTGATCACGGCGTGATCACAGTGTGAAAATAGCGTGATCACAAGAATTTTGTGATTATGGCCAGACGAATTTTAGGCGTGATTGACTCTGTGATCACGGTGTGATCACACTGCCATAATAGCGCGATCACAGAAAGTATTGTGATCACGGCCAATGAATTAAAAGTGCCTTGAATCAATCAAGGTCAGATGAAAAGAAAATCACGTACGACAAATTTGGAGCCCCAATTTCACCTCGGCGTTTTTTAGCCTGCCGACCCAAACGCGAGTCCCCTTTTTAGTCAGACTCGTTTGCTGGATGGTTTCTTAACTTACTTCCCAATTTCGGATTCTGCCGTCGGTAATTTAACTCAGAGTGAATGAAAATATGGGTTCCTGTACATATGCAAATGTGAAAAGCCACGTACCTTAATGACTTGCAAGGTTGTCCGCGACTTAAGACAAAGATGAATTTCAATCATCTACAAGTCTCCAGTAAGAGTAAACTTATTTTAATTACATTTCAAGTAGCATTTGAAATCGATTACACACTATTTAAATCGTAATTTAAGCTTCGCAGACAGCATTACTGAAACACCCATCTATACTGCTTGAACCAAACTTGAATAATTATAATAATAAAAAAAATAATAAAATAATAATAATAATAATAATAATAATAATAATAATAATAATAATAATAATAATAACTGTTTTGATAAAATAAACTAGAACACTTCCCGTAATGTTATAAACGATATAAGTCCTTTAAATGTCTTTAGCAACGATACAATGGTCCTTTTTTAGTCTTTAGTAGTGATGTAATCTTTCCTTCATTCTTTCTTTGTTATGTTTATTCCTGCCCACACAAAACACCTGTTATTTCGGACCATTCTGCATTTCTCATCAATACATTTTCTAATTGTGGCCCACTCAACATTTTCATTGGCAGAGAACGTCAGCTCTGTACATTCTTTTACCGCTGCTATTCTGTTTGGGTCCAGCTTTAGAAGTTTCTCGCCTTTCCCTTCAACGCTTCCAGTCTTTGCCTCGTCCCTGCTAAATACAAGTTCGAAAAGTTTCAGGGCAAATCCTTTTGGGGTGTTTTTTGGGAGCTGTTCCACCTTTTTCCTTAGCACGTACACTCCCCGGCTCGGGAACCAATAAGCATTGTGGACTGCTTGTCGGCCCCCATCTCATTACAAGGCTTTTGAAATCGGTCTCCCAGCGTGCTCTTCTGAGGTCGTAAAGGAGTTGAAGAAGATTTAACTGGTGGGCTGTTCGAGTTGAAGGCTTTTGGTGGAGCCGGGACTGAGGGAGGTGGTGTTAGTTCAATACTTGGCAGCTTGTACTCAAAACTGACGTCTGCATCGTGTACTGATTTATAGTATTTCTTTTTACAGGCTTTACATTTTTCAAATTTGCTGATAGCATCAGTGAGCTTATGAAGGTGATCTGCCATTGAAGACACTTGGTGTAGGATTTTGGCCAATTTTTCTTCCAGGTCGTTGTGATGATATCTTCCAGTTCCAAAATCTGAGGAATAAAAGGCAAAAAGAAATTGACATTATTGCTTTGAGCTCAATGTGAACAAAATAGCAGTTTTTAATATGAAAAAAATGAAATGCCATTAATCAGTGCCAATACCATGTAGTTTTTAAATTGATTGATACACCAAATACACCCAGTTTATTGCAAGATTCGTAAATAAAATATAATTTACTTTTTAAGTGCTGAGCAGTGCATTAATGCTACATCATCGGCGTATTCATTTTGTAACTTTTAAATGTATCATTTTATGATTTATACAAATGTAGCTATAATAAGAGAGCTGCAATGATTTCCTATGTGAAAAGATAACAATCAGATGCATGGCATCTTTATGTTCTGACTTCCATCTGTGAAAGATTTGGTTCCAATATTTGAGCAAATTTCGGTGGCTTGCATACTGATTAGCTAACTTGACAAAACTCTCTCGAGTGGGGGATAGGACGGATGTAATGACGGTTTTCTGTCACGCTTTCAACTCTCCATAACTTTGATACTGGTAAGCAGGGAGTGTAGATAGGACAAAAAAGAACACCTTTACACGAACGCACTCATAATCTATGATTACTTCTAGTTTTAGTAATATGTCACGTTACTATATCGTGATAAAGTTAGATTCCCAAATATGACGCGAATTAAAGGGGCTAGGTCACGCTATTTTAGGTAATTTTGTTTAATTCTGTTGATTATGAGCTCTAAACGTCAAATTGGCAGAGCAAGAGTCTTTCGTTTGCAAAATCACGGCCACATAACAACTGAGAATGATTTTCCAGCTTTGTAAATGACATTTCGATACAGACTGATATAAATTTGAAAAAAGGTGGGCCGACGTTTTTCAACTTTACTCAAATTCAATCCATTTCAATCCTCTCCAGTTTTGTCCTTCCAAGTCCCTTCTTAGCCTCCCTGTGTTTTGTTAGAGTTCTTCTATAGTTTTGAACAGTTATTTTGATATTTTAGTTAATTCTATGACCATTCGATCAGTGCCGAAATTGCCTAAAATTGCGTGACCTAGCCCCTTTAAGACTTAGCTGGCAACCAGTGGAGTCTTTAATAGCGTTGAAGATGGCTAAGAAAGTACTATTGACAAAAAGTTGTTCGATGCTTGGCAAGAGCTACTTTTGAAAAAAAAATACTCGTGGTCAATCTTATATGACTGTTCGCGACTAATTTGCATTAATCTACTGGAGTGCGCACTTGTTTACACAATGTGCAGCACTGTTTACAGTCCTACACCTTCTCGTATACAACCCCACTACTGCTGCTGCTCCTGCTGTAACGTTAGAAAAGCACTACACTAAAACTGCCTCAAGCATTTTCTAAAATATTCATTTTCCCAAAGACAAGCTATAAATTGAAAAACCTGAAATTTTTAACATGATCTTTATGGTGAACACAATGAAAAAAATGACAGCTTTAATTAACGTGGCCAAAACGCCTGGAGATGGCATCGATGCGCCAACTTATTAACAAGTTTGCCATGAGAAAATCAGAAGTCAAAAAAATTAAGACATATATACAAAGGATGTCAATCACTTGATACAAATAAAACAATGAAGGATTCACTAATTCAATAATCCCGGAAGATCTAGTTCCAATTTCTCTGAAAAATTATGTAAGGAGTAAATTTAACTCACTCTCTTTTTCTTGCTTTGACTGGTCGCTTTCCTGCTCTGACTGATTGCTTGGGACAAAGTCGCTGGTTGCATCAACTTCATCAGGGAATTCTCCATCCAGGGTTTCAGGGACAATGGTTTTACTGAACTCTAAAAATTAAGTCAAAACAGTTCAATTACCAGGGTAGTTCCTGAGTCTTATAGAATTGCAAGAGCTACAAGTAAGAGCAAATACAAAAACTGAAATGAAATCTCTTTCCACTTTGCATATTTCCTTCCGTTGCAAGTGAATGCACATGATTCGTCTACCTGTAGTTATGAAATATTTACGTACGGCAACTGTCGGCTTTCTTCTCAGTGGTATCCACTTATTTTTGTACTGAAATGTTTGCTGCTGACAATAGAGAAAAAAATGCTAGAGCAAGCGACTTGAGTCAGCATCTTGATGAGTCACACAGAATAAGACAGGAACAGAAATAAAATTCATGCATTTCAAGATTGTTTGAAATAAAACTTAACTTACCCTTTGAGGGTTTACATTCTTCAAATATTGCCACCAGGTCATCGATTGACCAGTCGTCACATATTCGACCATTTTCATCCATTTTCCACTCTTGCCCCTTTAAAACCAGGAGCTGATTGTCAGATGGAATTCGTGTCGTCTGCTCTATTAAGCTTTTCAAGTTTTTGAATGTGGTTTCTGGATCCACAGAAATATTGAACTCAACGGGTCTTTCTGTTTCATTCCCGTGAAGGAGTAACTTCATGCTAAGGGAGACCGTCTTGCCAATGTCAATAGACTGGCTCTCCGCAATTTCAGATCTTGCTTTCTTCTGCCCTGCATTACTGAAGCCTTTCTCTTCGTTTTCCTTGTCTTTTTTCGCCCTAGGTTTTCTCTTCTTCTCCTTAGAGCTCAAATCTTCTTGTGGTGGTAGTGACTCTCGGTTTTGGCGGGAAGAACCGTTGGCGGTTTTCTTCTTTTTCCCCACCTTCGAGGAACGTGCCTTTTGTTGCCAATCGGCAAGAACTGCTTTTTCTTCAGCCTCTGGGTCAAATGACTCTGAATCGGACTCCATTGTTTCAAGATCTGCGCAAACATTTTTCAATGAAAATTCGCTTACTGTAGGCCGTGGTTTTTTTGCTGTTGGCTGCTCCGCAAGACTCTCACAGTCATAGTAGTCAGAAAGTTTGTGAGGCTTCTTTCGGCTCCGTTCACATTGATTGCTGATCTCGGCCTTTTCACGCGATTTCTTAAGGCGGTCAATAAATTCGCCACACTCCTTCTTTGTGCCCTTCTTAAGGCTTGTTGCCTTAAAATATTCCTCTGTTAGCTCACCATTTTCATCGACAACTTTCCACAGAACCCGGGTAGAGCCGTTTTCTTCTTTAACCTTGCTTTCCGGCACAACATGAGGCCCCCGAGACTTAGCATCCTCTAATGGAAATTCTACCGCATAGAAAACCGCCATGATTCTAGCCAAAAGACACACAGATAACTATTGAAAGATTGGTAAACACCAAGAGCACGCTAACTGTCCTAGAGAAGATTTCAAATGTCCCGCTTTGAATTCAACTGGCCTCTCACTGGAGAATGGGTAAACTGATACTCGAAGAGCAGGGATTTGTTACAGCGGTGAATGTCGCGAGATAAATATCAGTATGTCCATTTAACATAAGAAACATTGTAATCTTAACCATTAGCGATATACAAATAAACATTTTTTGAAGCGAAACTAAGATTAAGAAAAAAATATTTTGTCCTAAAAATGGAAGAGCTACAAGCTTCGCGTGAGTCATGTAATCAAAACATTCTTTGTATTAAAATCTTCTCCTGCCAAACGACTTTAATGACAGATAAGTATAACAGCATGCACGCAAATTCCTTAACGTAGACATGCTTCGATCCCCTTTTTCAACTCGCTGAGTAAAGATAACTTTATGAATCCGTTGTGTTTAAGTCATTGCAGGTTGGATATGATATCTAAACCATTTAAAATACGTTTTTTTCCCCTTCGCGTTTACTGCGATCACGAGAACATTCCTTGCAAGATTGTTTAATGACTTACATGACAGATAAGTGTTTAATGGTTGCATGAATGTCATGCCATGTAAAATAAGGACTAATCACTTGGTATACCGGTAACAATTTTTGTTTAAGTATGGACAACCTCGACGGTTCTTCAAGTAGCGAACAAACATCTTCAAGTTCTGATAGCGAAAATGAAAACCCAGTACACGGGGAAAGCAAAGTTGAAGAAACAAAACAAAAATCCAGACAGCTTCAGTATTATCATAGAAAGACCGGAGGCAAAATGAAAAGGAAATATACACTTTTCAGAGATCAAGAGAATCCCAGTAGACAACTAAAGAGATATCATAGCGTTGTGCGGGAAGCCTGCAGCACTTTGCCAGCTTCAATGAACACCGCTGGATCAGCGGAAAGAATAAGTGAGACAAACATAAATGAAGACATGCAGATCGGCACGACTGTGGAAATTCAGAATGAAGAAAAAGAGATTTCCCCTTATGAGTTCGAAGACGAAGCTGCCTTCAATACTAACACCACTTCTTCGTCAGCGGAGGAAAGTGGAAAATCATTTTCAGATAGTGACGATAGTGTTTCTGGAACGGAAAGTGAAGAGTGGGATAACGAACCAGAAGATATCGTCCCCGAACGAGAAAACGAAACCGCGACTACGCTTCCTGACGAGGAGAAGCCACTTTTTCAAGGAAGCACAATATCGAAAATTTTATCGTGTGTCTTAATTGTAAGCTTCGTTTTAAAGCACAATTTGAGTAAAGCAGCCTGGGCAGATCTCCTCCGCTTGTTAACCGCTTTGCTTGGAGACCGATGTAGACAAACGTTTCAGTCCGTGTACAAAATGAAAGTGATCATGAAAGAATACTTCGGCTCCTAGGAACCTACAAAGATAAATTACTGTACTAACTGTTTACTGGCTGTTAAAACCGACAAGTGCCCAAATGCCAAATGCAGCAAGGCAGGACTGTCGAATTTTCTAGACTTGCATTTAGAAGAAAAGATCAAAGATCTATTCAGAGATTCTGAATTTGTGAACTTATTAAAGAAAGGAAAAGAGCAGGTAAAGCGTGCAGCTAGCTGTAGCAGTATTCATGACATATTCCACGGACTTGACTACAAGAATTTCTTACATCCTGGGGGTTTTCTTTCACAATTGTACAATATTTCGTTTACAATTAACACTGATGGAGTTAACAAATATTCGTCTTCTAGGGCTGGTCATTTGTGGCCGGTTTATATCATGATCAACGAGCTCCCAAAGGAACACCGATTCAAAAAAAAGTTCATTATTCCTGCCTACATCTATTGTGACAAACATGATCCAAACATGTTGACATTTCTTAACCCTTTGGTTGAAAAGCTGAATGTTCTAAATTCGAGTGGAATACATGTGCCGGACAGTGCAGATGGAGATATCAATGTCCGATGTATGTTATTTGTAGCAACAGCCGACTTGCCTGCACGAGCTGACCTAATGAATATGAAACGTTATAATGGTAAATGCGCTTGCCATCTTTGCAAGTCAGAAGGAGTTGGCTACGGGCCAAACAACATCCACAGATACTGGCCTTTTGAAAAAAGCCCCGAGAAAAGGACCCATGAAGATCAACTTAAATTTGCATCAAAGGCCACAATTAAGAAAGCGGTCATGGGAGTTAAGGGGCATAGCATTTTTGTGAAGGTTTCGTATCCGTTCGATTTAGTACGTTCATTTGCAATCGATTGGATGCACTCCGTTTGTCTCGGAGTTGTAAAGTACATTATGAATCTACAAATGTCCGATGGAAACAAGGGCCAAGTCTTTTACATAGGGACATTTAAGACTTCGTCTATGTCCCGCAAACTTCTTTTGATAAAGCCGCCAGACATCGTAGGGAGATTGCCCAGATCGTTAGAAGATCTTAAACATTGGAAAGCAACAGAACTCAAAAACTGGCTACTGCATTATTCTTTGCCAGTTTTCTGCAAAATCCTAAATCCCTTGTACATTTTCCACTGGTCTCTTCTTGTCGGAGCGATTGGAATCTTGTGTTCCGATTCAATATCGAGCGCAGATCTCGAACAGGCAGACGTCATGCTACAAGACTTTGTTCTTTTAATGGGAATACTGTATGCGCCAACAAGATGCACCATGAATGTCCATTTATTGCAGCATTTAGCTTATTATGTTTCACGCCGAGGACCACTATGGGCGTACAGTTGCTTTGCTTTTGAAAGCATGAATGCTTTTATCAAACCACTTGTTCATGGAACGCATCACGCTATGGAACAAATTGGATGTGCAATTGGTCTTTGTTTCGGCCTTTCTAATTTTACGAAAGAAGTTTTGCAAGATAATGGCATTCCTAAGGACAGCAAAATGCTGTTGCGAAGTCTTACAGGTTGTTCTAAAAGTTCTCACAAAGTGTCTGCCAAAATTCAAGGGGGCTACTTAAGTGGAAAAGAACGAAGAAACATCGACAGCAACATACAGACCTTCGTAAGGGTCTTTGTAATGGCAAACAAGTTGCCCACAGATTATGAACTTGAACCTTTTCGCAGATTTGAGAGTGATGACGGACAGAAGTTCTATTCTCTGGGCACGAAAACACGCAAAACTGACTCAACTGTAATTGAATATACAGACAGAAACAATACGCTTTGTTATGGCAGAGTGACACTGTTTTTAAAGATACATGATTTTGGACTTTGTGTTGGAAATGAACTGGAGGAAAACTCTGACCCATTACCATTTTTTAATGAGCAAGAATGCACTGAAGTACTACACTCTTTAACAAACAGTAAGCAGAACAAAGATATCGCGCGGGACGTTTTAAGAAAGTACCGCAATAAATGCCTCGTAAAACATCACGTGCACATTAAACCACGCTCGGGAAGGACATTTGTTATATCCGTGGAGCAGATAAGACGTAAATGTGTCTTCATTGATATTCTACCCAACAATGCGTGGATGATTTCTCGTTTTCCCAATGTGAATGAACATAACTAAAAATTGTGCAAGCATTAATTTTCTGGTTAGTCTTTGCTGATCTTATTTAGTGAGGATTTATTTATAGATGTAAAATGTCAGAGCATTAGAGTGCAGCTGCTGGTTTAAATTAAATTATTGTATGACTGAAATGTGAAGTTTTTAACTCTGTGTTTGTCCTAATCAAGTGAAACTTTGACTCTGTTTTCGTGAAACTTAAACTGAATTTACTTTGCGCAAACCAAAGCTCGTTGAGAGTGCATAAAAAATATTATTTGCCATGAAATCAACCGCAAAGTGATCACATCGGTGATAGCATGGTGACTGTTTATTTTCGAGCATCATATGCCGGTTTCCTGCATTATTTTATGCACGTAATGGGCTGGGTGATGAATTCATACACAGACAAGAGGAATTCGCTGAGCAGCTTTGTCCATTCTAGCGAGGAGTCTATCATATTCTCTCAATCGGGCATTAATATTCGGTCAAATAAAAAGCGCGTAAGTTCAGGCCTGTGTGATAAAGGGCATAACAGGCCTGTGTAATCGGGCCAATAAATTGTTGAACACAATTCCATTCGCTTTCGAACATACTCGGACAAACTTTTGTTATAATTTTCCGGTTCTGTCCCTCTTAAAGTGATAAGAAGTCCGATCAATCAGACCGTGATATGTGATCACACCTTCACTGATGAAAAAGGAGTGATCACGGGCGTGATCACTCCAGTCAGGCATACATCACGCTTTCCTTTTTTGTGATCACGCTAAAAGGAGTGATCACACCCGTGATCACGGGCGTGATTTGTGATCACGCTGTGATCACAAAATATTTTTACTGGGAATTTTGTGCCAGGCATGTTGAATGATGTAACATAGTTGGTTTGTCTGTTTAATAGAGGTTTTAAACGATAGAAATGGTAATTATAAATAGCGTTCTACTAAATACAGGTTTCACTTCCTTTGTAAATTTTAATGTAGATTCATACTTACCTTGTGGCTCACGCTTAATTAAAGAACGCGGTAAACATGCACGTTTCCGGCCCGTGTTTATCCTCGGTGTTTGTTTCCACTGATTGATTTCGAAATTCGGTGCAATGGCAGAGTACTGTTAGTTCTCGGCTCACGCTTAAAGAACGAGGTATACATACACTTTTCCCTGTGTTTATCCTCGGTGTTTGTTTCCACTGATTGAATTTTGAACTGAATTCGGTGTATTGGCAGAGTACTGTTAGTTCTCGGCTCACGCTTAAAGAACGAGGTATACGTACACGTTTCCCAGTGTTTATCCTCTGTGTTTATTTTCACTGATTGATTTTGAAATTCGGTGTATTGGCAGAGTACTGTTAGTTCGCGGCTCACTCTTAAAGAAAGAGGTAAACATGGACGTTTCCGGCCTGTGTTTGTCCTCGGTGTTCATTTTCACTGATTGATTTTGAAATTGGGTGTATTGGCAAAGTACTGTTAGTTCTCGGCTCACGCTTAAAGAACGAGATATACGTACACGTTTCCCAGTGTTTATCCTCTGTGTTTATTTTCACTGATTGATTTTGGAATTCGGTGTATTGGCAGAGTACTGTTAGTTCTCGGCTCACGCTTAAAGAACGAGGTATACGTACACGTTTCCCAGTGTTTATCCTCGGTGTTTGTTTTCACTGATTGATTTTGAAATTCGGTGTTAATTGGCAGAGTACTGTTAGGTCGCGGCTCACGCTTTAAGAAGGAGGTAAACATGCACGTTTCCGGCCTAAGTTTGTCCTCGGTGTTCATTTTCACTGAGTTAACTGAATAGAGTGTAATGTGAAGTGCTAGATTTTTATCCCATATGAACCATGTGAGCGTTAGCCCTACTGATGGAAATGGGCCCCCGTACGAAAACTTTAGGCCTGACAGGAGCCTTAATTAGGCTTGAATTTTAAAGGCTAACAGCAGCCTCACACGACACTTACTATCAGCGTTACAATTAAGCATGACACGAGCCTTACATTAACGTCGCGTGAGCGTCAAAAAAGGCGCTTTTCAGGCTCTTTTAATGTTTTTGTTAGGCTTATGTTATGCTGCTTGTACTCGTATCAATTTGGAAAACCAAAAAAAAGTGAAAAAAATTAAGGCTCGTTGCTGGGCTCATGTTAGGTTGTTTCTTTTGTTGAAATATTGTCGGCTTAATGTAAAACCTGTCATTCGCGACAGGGAAAAAACACGCACGCTCCTTTTCAGCGTGTTAAATGTCTGTCATCACATTTGGGCATCTCCAAGTAAATACTCGGTCGAGCAGAAATTCTTCTTTTTTATGGCGTGACCCCAAAGGGATGCACGCTCTTGGCCACGCTCTCGGCTTCCCTCTCCTTTCCAGAGGCCCAGACTAGATTGCGTAGAGCACAATGGTAATTTTACGGACAAGTTCATATGGCTTGATTGCAGAACATAAACCTATCTGTAAAGCCTTAAAAGTTGGTCACAAGTATCACTTACCTTTGGATGACTTGAATTGCAGTTAAGCGTCGGAGCAGTTTTGGCCGAAAATGTCGTGACTTGGTCTTCACTCCTTGTCAAGAGTACTTGCCATGGTCGTGATGCACGGACTCTAAATCTCTTCTGTTGTTGCTTTGTAGTGTGAACAAAATATGCAAATTCAACATGTAGCGGACAGCGCCCTTGCAGCTTCTTGATTCTTGTGAAGCACTCTGAGCCGTCCTCTCACACATCGTTCAGATGGCCGTGAGTCCACAACTGCACAGACTTGTATATGTTAAATCCTTTACTTACCTTGTACGGAAGGGGACAATGTAAAACTTGACATGTTGCTCGATATTTAAGACATTAAATGCAAGCTAAAGGAACACCCAATTGGGTAAGCAAGATATAAAAAAGCTAAAGGAATATACATCTTCTAACGAACTGTCGATCTTTGTCTTTTTATTGCACGTTACAAGTTTCTGGTCTACAATCTCTGAGTAATAGAAAACTGTATGAATTTCTCCATATTAGTCGGCTTTACCATGGTATCGGATATCAAGCATCATTGTTAAACACAATTCAGAAATAGATTTGCCTCTATCAACTGGAACCAACTAAAGATCCTTTAAAAAGCCCTCTTCGGTAACATCCATTCACGTCAATATGCAAACATGAGTACGGAAATAGTGTAATAGCTAAATCGTCATTATTACTT